>NC_043995.1:14785000-14947500 GCF_902150065.1 Myripristis murdjan | reverse complement strand
TTTTGTCCCTGCGTGTCTTTACTATTTCCAGAGTGAAGTTGAGATTTTTGCTGTGATTTTGAGAGAGAGAGAGAGAGAGAGAGGCAGACAGGAGAGATGGAGAGTCAGACAGCAACAAGGAAGGAGAGACAGACAAAATATGCAAAATATTGACATGCACTTGTGTTTATTTACATGTATGTAAAGTATGTGTTTGTGTGTGTGTGTGTGTGTATTTATATGTGTGTGCGCGCGCGCGCGTGTGTGTGTGTGTGTTTATAAGACTGACATCCTTACATACACACAGGCACTGAGAAAGAGAAGGTTCTTGACTGAGCAAGAGCAGAGCATCGGATTGTGTGTGTGTGTGTGTGTGTGTGTGTGTGTGTGTGTGTGTGTGTGTGTGTGTACTGTGTTATTAGCTCAGTGAATGTGTGAATCCCAGCAGATATTATGGGCTGCAGGCTGACAGCAGTAATGATCTACGTCTGCTACCCAATGAACTCTGCCGTTCCTTTTGCCTTTCATCTGGGAGTATTTTCTGTTTTTCCAAAAGAGACATTTTGTTTTCTTTTGTCAGTTGGACTTTTATCTGAATTTTGATTTGACTTGACATTTTCTTGTGGACAGTCCCTCTCGTCCTCTAGAGCTATACGTCCCTCTTACCCACCAGCAGACTGCGCAACTCTGCCCTGGACTGATTTGGACTTTGCACAGTTGTATAAAATCCACTGAAAAACTAAATTGAGACTAAATTGATATACTCGGTGTGCATGAGAGGCCTGGCCCTACTCTGCCTCTGATTGGCCAACCCTTACCCTAACCTTACCCAAAGGCAGCGATTACTAGCCAGTCAGAGGTGGACAGGACGGGGGATGCATGTCCAGTATGTCAGTTTAGTCTCTCCCTTCAAAGGCTGTCCATGATTGTTGTTTTCACGTTGCTATGGTTACTCAGTATTTTGGACTGGGCACTTGAATGCCAAACAAGTTGGAGATTCGTACTTCCTAGGTCACATGTACAAACCTCAACAGGAGTGTGAATTATAGTATATAAATAAAAAATTATAATAAGAAATAACAGAACAACATTGGGAAAATACACTCAATTAATTTAAAATCATGAGTGAAGAAAAATAAGACATAAATTATTCCACTTTACAGAGTTCACAGTACAATTTTACTTTTTTTTTAATTTTTTTTTTTTTTTAGCATTTTTAATTTGTATAGTCTGTATATATTCTTTAAATTCACATATAAAATCAGTGAAATTCGGGGTCAACTTTGTTACTCTGCATTGATGTATATGAAATTTACTGTACAGAATCAATACGTTTACACAGGAGTTTGTTGTTAGATTTATCATTTTCAAAATAAGTGATGACGTTTTTATCTAACACGCACTTGAGGGCGGTATAAGAGAGAGTTTGTGACATCACAGTTAATCTGCAGCTGATTGGACGAGAAGGAGAGGGAAAAATGCTGCACTGGTGATGATGAAATTGCTGTAATGAGTTATCATTTGCTCAACACCATATGGACACACACACGCACACACACACATGCACACTCAGTAGGTGGCCTCACACCCATTAAATGAGAATGAAAGAGTTTTTTTTAGCTACTTGCCAATTTGATTGCCAAGCAGCGTCTGTCATATTGTCCAGCATTTATTTTCCATTTGTTTCAGTCACGTTTATAACTCTGCCAATACGAGTCTCTCTCTGGACCACTTTATCAACTGGGCGCATGAAAAATGGTGGTTTCAGGGCATGACGTTCATCTCTTTTTTTTTTTCCTACACTGCTCTCACAGTCCTTTCCAGTTTGAACTGAGAGGGGGAGGCCGAGCAAACACTGTGTGAGGAAAATAAAACCTCAGGGTGCAGCCATATTTGTTCCATATTTTACCATATTTGTTCATCGGTTTTATGGATTCCACTTTGGTTAATAAGCCACAGAAAACTGAAACAGTGTTTTCCCTTATTGCTCTCATCACAGTCAGACGATATTTCAAGACAGGACCTTTGTATTATTCATTCATACCAAATGTATTTCTTATTTTATTCTGTGATACGATGTTCTTAATTAATGCCTGGCATATTTATCATCATACTGGCTTTTGTTTATTATTTTGTTATTGTCCTCTCTGTGTCCTCTTATTTATTGTTATATTACTTTTCTTCAGGTATCTTCCACGCATACAGTAATAGGACAAGGTTATGGTTAACAAAATTAATTAGCCTTGAAACTAGTTGTAGAAATACTTAAGGGTCCTTGAGGGAATGCCAGGAAGAGCTTTTATTTTCCAAATTTATCGTGCAGACTAGTCAGCATAGTAAGAGAAGTGATCACAGGTTTGATTTTCCCAAATGTTCTGGTGTGGTTTTAGATATTGGGATGCCTGTGCTCTGCGCTGAATCAAAATACCACAGTTTGTCTGATGTTGGGGTGCACTGCAAATGCCACGCTATTCCAAAATGAAATTTATGTTTTGCCAGATTTTTACCTATCTGGGAGTGCTTGGCATGAGCAAGTTTGACATTTAGGCTCCAGTGAAAAAATAATGTTTTCTGTGTGTCAGCCATTTCTTCTGGCTTCATCCATCTTCATCTAAAATTGGCATTGAGGAATTGCACAGCCAACAACAGTAAATATCCATGTTTTTCTTTCAAAAAAAAGGACAAAATCTATTTGTCACCCCACTGTGAGAACATGTCTATTGGTCCCAAACTAATGTTTCCTTAAGAATAACAGCCATAATTTGCACAGCTCTGTGACATGAATCACATACAGGACAGGGTGTCCAGGCATGCAAGTCTGTGGTAAGTTACAAGTAGCCTCCACAACAGATGGTTGTTATTCTGTAATTGCAGTGATTAAGATCTAACAGATAATTCAGCACTTGCTCCTCCTAAGCGAGGCCTGGTGGAGAGCTGCTGCACACACCATAGAGATTTCAAGAATGTTTTGGGTATTTGGCAGCAGCAAAGGCCTATTTTAACCTCCTTAACAGCCATTAAATGTCACCTGGTAAACTTTTGAAAAGGCTCTTTAACAGACATCATTGGTTTCAGTGTGAGTATAAAGGGGCAGTCCAACCAAATCCCAACCCAAATGTTTTTTTCAGTAATTCCAGTTTCAATTTATCCATCCAACAAACAGTGTCCATCCGCCATTGGGTCAGATAAATACAGTTTTTGGGTGTTGTTCACTAGCACATAGTTCCAGCTGAAACTTCACCACCATGGGCTGCGGATTATGTTGGATGTCCAAGTCATTGTTTTGAAAAGAGCTGTTGCTGTTGAGTTTTTGATGGTTTGAAGCCCACAAACAAATGCTAGGCTCCCACCCTGCAGCCTCCAGCCATCCTGGACCTCTGGGCCAGACACCCACCCACACACCTACACTCCCTCCTGGGCAAATCTCTCTCAGCCACACTTCCACATTTGCAAATAGCTGCCATATGGCAACAAATAATTTTACCATTTTACCAAAAACTTATTACATCTAGACTGGTTTCAATGATGAAAATTAAAAATGAACTTACCCTAGATAGTATTTCAGTTTTTTTTCGTTGGGAGCCCTCAGATTATGACCATTTCAGTCCATAGAAAAAGGAGTGCTAACAGGATTTCCTGGTCATGTAATGTAATCAATTAAAAAGTGAAAAATTTATAGTAAAAGAACCCTTCACAAATAAACAAAACATTTTATATTACTACCTTTTAGTTAATTGAGATAAAGTAATTTTTGCCATATGGCAACACCATGCAATAGAGAGTTAGGTAGGAATTATTATTTATTTATTTATTTTTTTTCAGTGAACTGTTCCTTTAAATTGTTAGTAGAAGATGCCCTGTTGAAAAATTACAACATAAGGGGCTCTAGTTTCCCGGCGCAGCGCGGGGTGGCGCAGTGAGGCGAACCCCGCGCAGAGCTAGTTTCGACCGGCGAAACGGCAGAGGCGGACAGTGTCCAAGTTTCGCAGGCGGAGGTTCGCCGAGATGGGAGTGGCGGCGCAGCGGGGGGAGGTGCCGACAGATTGGGCTTGGCGCAGTGACAGTTTCGTGCCAAAAGGCTTCGCCGAGGTGCGCCAAAAGCTCGCCATCTGAAACCACGTCTACTTTCAGCGCAAGGCGGAGCGGAGCTGGCGCAGTGGAAGTTTGGCTGGCTGGCGCACATCACCAAAACCTCACAATCAGCACAAACGGTGCCAATCTCCTTTGATCTGACATCAGCTGTGACGGGACAGTTGATATGGAGATATATGTATGTGCTGATTGTGATCGTAGCATTGAATAGTGTTTTTTTCGGTATTTATTGCATCGTTCATGTGCCTGACATTCCGGAAGCCTGCCTGTGAGGTTTGGTGACGTGTCCGCACAGCTCGCTGGTCTCCGCTCCGCGCCTGTCTCCTGAGCTCCGCTCCGCCTGCGGCAATAGACCTCCATGTCAGCTGTGTAAACTTTCATTACGCCTTCGCGCAGCGCATTTTAAAGGCAAGGACAGGGGCTCATTTGATTGGTTAAATGTGAATCGGCTGTGTCAAACCCACTCCACGCCTTCTCTCCTCCCTTGCGCCGGTAGGAGGGACGGTGGAGTACTTGCGCCACCGAGAACGGCGTGCCAAACTTGGAAAATCCGCCTGGCCACACCTAGTTGGCGAAGCGCATCTGCGCTACGCCCCCGCCTCGCCTGGTCTGCGAAACTAGAGCCCATAGTGTCCCAGATTACTTTGAAAACTGTTGTAAAACTTACTTTTTCTGATATGTCGTTGCTGATATGTCTATTTACATTAAAGTTGAAGATATCAATGAAAATGTAGTGATGCATTCCAGGACTGTTCAGTTACATTATTGGATACATATCAGTGCCAACTCACTCATTAAATGTGTGGCGTGCTTGGTTTACATTTGCATACAAAAAGCAATTAGAGCACACGGCCAGCAGCGCACGGACAAGTGGAAATCATCGAGGAAGAAAGGTCGAAAGTCTCTCTCTTCTCTTTTGCTGTGACATTTTTCTTCCTTTTCAACAAATTCATATTACCTAATGGGATCTGAGGGCGGCGAAACAGACACTGCCTCCCAAGCTCCCTGATCGAAGCTTTAGACCCATCACATGCACATGCGTGCTCACACACACTCACACACACTCACTCACTCACACACACACATGCACGCGCACACATTGAACCACAGATTGA
The DNA here is from genome assembly GCF_902150065.1 of Myripristis murdjan. Lineage (NCBI taxonomy): Eukaryota > Metazoa > Chordata > Actinopteri > Holocentriformes > Holocentridae > Myripristis > Myripristis murdjan. Next base: position 14,942,314 of record NC_043995.1, on the reverse strand, counting down.
ACCCAAGGGAGCCAGGTAGTTAAAGTTGAACTGGGGGCCAATGAGATTCTGTTGACATTCATCACCACTGAGAGAGAGAGAGAGAGAGAAAGAGAGAGAGAGAGAGGGAGAGAGAGAAAGAGAGAGAGAGAGAGTGTCCTAACATCCATCACCTCTCCGGAGAGTAACAAACACACACCTGGGGGAGAGAGTTTTCAGTATTTATTGCCAGCCTTAATTCCTAACATTATCATTTATTCAGGCTCTGGCACTTTCTGGTCTGTCTCTCTGTCTGTGTGTATCTGTGTGAGTGTGTGTGTGTGTGTGTGTGTGTGTGCGCGTGTGCATGTGCTCGTGCATCTCTTTATTTATCACCTTGTTAATTCCCAGCTTTACTATTCATTTAGTCTAATTCTCTCCCTCTCGGTGCCTGTGTGCTTGTGTGTGTGTGCATTTCTGCATGTGTGTGTGTGTATATCTTCCCATATTTATTGTCTTATTGGTTTCCAGCATTACCATTTATTCAGTTTAATTTTTTCTCTCCTTCTGTCCTTGTCTTTGTCTGTGTGTGTGTGTGTGTGTGTGTGTGTGTGTGTCTTTGTGCATTTGCCCCTACATTTAATTTAATTCCTTGCCTCACCATTTATTCCTAGTGATGCTTGGTGGCAGCATGGGGCGTCAGGGGCTCGTAGCCAAAGAGGTATGTCACTGCCTTGATGCAACTATCTTGAGACAGAGGTGCAGTTTACAAGCCAGGACTGATGGCACAGAGGAACAGAGGGGCAGGGAAGACGTGCGGCCTGTTCAGACACGTGCAGCGTATAAGCGAACCTTTTTTTTTTTCAGATATCATATGGTGACATAAGCAGACATAACCAAGTATGAGTTCCCTCACTTAAAATGTGACAAATTCCCAGTAATTCCCAAAATAAATGATTCGATTTTGTTCACCAATGATCTGAAAATGCACAATTTGAAACTCATGGCTTTATGTGTATGTGTGGGTGTATCTTTTAGATTGTTGAGTGTGAAGGGCAAACGAATGAGAGTGTTGAGTGTTTAACTGAACGGTAAATGAACAGGCACACACACACACACACACACACACACACACCATGGGAACTCAGGTACACCGGAGTCTTTCAGAGATGCTCTCTTTGCTTCCATTTGTCTTGTCTTGTCTCGCTTCACGCTGTTTCCATCATCGCAATTTGTGTTTTACATTTGCTGTTGGGCACTGGCCAACTGTCGAATTATTCCTGTTGAAGGGGGACTTAAAAATACTCTGTGTGTGTGTGTGTGTGTGTGTGTGTGTGTGTGTGTGTGTGTGTGTGTGTGTGCGCGCGTGGGTGCGTGTGTGTGTGGTCCCTGTGCTGGCCATACTTCTGTCCTTGCCCTGAATGACGACAGTGGGTTCATGGATGAGTTGAGGTAATTGTATGGCAGTGGTTAACAAGTATGTGTGTGTGTGTGTGTGTGCGCGCATGTGTGTGTGTGTGTGTGTGAGAGAGAGAAAGAGACAGAGCACAATAGAGTGTGTTTATGTGCGGACAGTCATTAGTGGCAAGGACTTGTTAAGTGCAGAGGTCAATTAGAATAATTAGCGACCACTTCCTCCCTCATTTCCTTCTCTTATGGCTTCTGGCCCTTTGCTTCTCTCTCTCACAGATAAAAGCCCCTTCTCTGTCACTTTGGTAGAGTTACACCGCATTAGCTGTACGCCATTTTCCTGAGAAACTGGTCTGGCGCAGATGCGGCATAACCAGAAAGTGGCCTAGTTGAGAAGTTTCTGTTTGAAAGGGGAACTAAGGCCACCATGCATACACCAGGGTTGTATTTTCCCCCTCACTTTCAGTTTAGTCGCCTGATATTGAGATTATTGTGGGAGCAACTTTTAACAATACCTGTGAATAAGCCTTGATCACCATAGACTAATTTTTTCTGCTGTGCATGAGAAGCATAACATTATTCTCTTTACTATGTACTTGAGATATATCTATCTTGTTCAAAATGAAAAATGGATGACAAAAGTAGACAGTAAAAAAATGCATTGCATCAAAAAACAAGATGCACATTGACAGGAGATGTGCGCCTGCCACGACAAAACCACTGAAAACAGCCTGACAACAAGCGTAGCTGCATTCATATGCACGTCTTGTGTGATCACAGCCAAGAGTAATCTTGTGGATTGATGGGCTGTGTTTAGAAAGGACATTTATGCCTTTTGGTCATTTGTATATTTAAGAACCCAAATACCTCAGAAAGAACATGTTTCTGCATGCAGTCCCCATGACATGTTCTCTTTATTACCTCAATTATCTGCCCTCTCTCCTCTAAATCCACTTTTCTTCATCCCATCTGTCTTCCCTCCTCTTCCTTTTACTCTTCCTTTCTTCATTCGACTTCCTCCGCTTTCCCCTTCCTCTTGTTTTTTTTTTCCTTTTCGTTCCCTCACTTTCTCTCCCCTCTGTGGTGTGCTTCCACTCCTCAACTCCTGTTCTTCCTCCCATCCTCACCTCCTGCGATGCCTCTGGTCTTCATTTTCTGGTTGATAAGACCCAGCAGACCTCTAACACTGAACTCTCCTTTAGCATCGCAAAATTAAATACATTGCACTTTTTTTTTTTTTTGAAGGCAAGCTCATTTATCACTAAGGACATCATACTTTAAACACTCTCACAATATACATTGATAGTGCTTTGCCGTCACTGCTGTATAGGTAAAGCATATTCCATATCCCACCTCTGTTTACAGTCACTTTCATACCTTCCAAATAATTGGTTTAGCAGCAGAGACTAAATCCACCTTGCACAATTTCCTGGCATTTTCCCCCACTACTGAGCAGCTAACAGTTCAATTCCAAGGAACTGCAGCATAAACTAATGCATCCCTCAAGCTAATAGTCTGTAGCTTGTGACTGACTAAGAGAGATGGATGGAGGATCCAGAGATAGACCGGAGGTGGGTAAACATGCAAACTCTCATTCCAACTCATAGAATTAATATTTAAGCTGACATTGGAGTTAATAGTGACCGAACATAGCGGCGGTCTTGCACCACACCTGCCTCCCCTGGCTCCTGGAGTGTATGCAGAAAGGCTAAAAAATAACCAGAATGGACAAGAGGGGGGCTCAGTTTTCGAAATCGAAGCCCGGATAATTCAACAAGTGTGTTTGAGTGTGTGTGTCTGACAGAGAGATTAGAGGAAGAAAAATGGAAAGGAAAAGAAAACAAGATACAAGGCAAACAGAGACAGGGAGAGATGGAAAGACAGTTGGAAATGCAGAGAAACAGACACAGACAGAGAGAGAGAGACAGCGGGGCCGTGTGTTGCTTTCAGCATACATAAAGTGTCTCTTCTGTCAGTCAGTCTGTGTGTATTCAGTGAAGTGGAACAGAACAAGCCAGTGGATTAAAGATCAGAAGGCCAGGCAGGGAGAGGTCTCTGGTGGAGCGACGCAAACCGTCTGAAAACAGCTGTCGGATTACACCTTAAAACCTACTGGATCAGACTACACACACACACACACACAGACACACACACACACACACACACACATCTCTCAGATGAATATGAATGTTTGTGCCTGGCTGAGTTTGTCTATTCTCGGGGCCACTGAGCAAAGGACAGGTGTATCAATCTGCTGCCTCTCTCTTGATCGAATAAACAAGCCAATAAAAAAAGAAAAAAAAAAAAAGAGGAAAATCCTGTTTTATGAGCTTTTGTTGTGTACCACCAATGCTTTTTTGGGGAAAACTTTAAAGAGGAAAAAAAAATGTGTCGCTGCAGGCAAGCTAAAGCAACACTCGGGGTTGACAGAATTTGTAAGCCTTTGGGGAAAAAAGACACACACACTGAGGGGAACTATTTTTACGGCTGCAGCTATTCCATTTTTATTTGTTGAAAAAACATTGTTGCTAAGCAGTATGGTGAAATCGTTGCTTAGTGGCTGGTATTGTCCTTCTTGCCTGAAAATGCTATCTTACTGAAGGTTTTACCAGGAAGTTTTAGGTGCAAAGCTGCAGCATGCTACGATTATCAGATGAGAAATTGTGGAATTGCTGAAAAACAATCCAAACATATAAGATTTTTCAACTTAGTGGCTTGGCTAGAAAGTGCAAAACCAGGAACCATGTTTTTTAAGATTATTTTTAGGAGCTTAGAGGAGAAACAGAGGAGAGAGACGAAAGCGGATGCAGCAAATCAAACCCAGGCTGCTCATTCCTTTAAATTTCTCCTTAAGTAGCTTCAAACGTACACAAAACATTTCCCCATACTCTGCGACTATGTACGATACATCTTCTGTGCATGCCGGCTGCAGCACGTCATCACTCTTATATATGGTCAAGCATTCAAACCCAAGATGTTGTTTTTTGTGGCTGCACCAGCACATCAAAGGGAAAATATCTAGATGTCTTGTGCACCGTTTTATACGCACTTCCCTGTAATGCAGCCAGACACATTTGAAGTCTTTGGAAACCTTGGGATCTCCACTAGAGTTTAAAATGATGTTCTGTGGGTTTGAACGAAGCTTGTCTGTGCAGCATGCATTTGTATTGATGGGAATGGCTGACTTTAAGAGGTTATTGCTATATGCTCTACACATTTAGCCAGAACCAGGAACCATAAGAAACTCTTATGGTCCTGCTGATTTCTCTAGCTTTTTTAACTGATGTGTTGTAGACAGGCGATGCTGCAAGACGCTGCATCTTCCCAGTGTAACCTGCACTTCTTTCAGACAGCGCCATGACAACAGCATGGTGGTCAGTGGTCTCTCTGCCCCCTCTCAGGAGAATACCTTTGCATACACAAGGAAATGCTTCTACTCACAGCCTGCTGTGGTAGGTAGGAGTCTGTGGTGTCTTGATTGTGTAATTTAATGTGTTTGTGGTTGAAACAGGATGTTGGGTTGGGAAATAACATGGGGATGGATTAGCCAAAAGTGGGCAGGTTGGACCATAACAAACCAAGGCACTAAAGCCCATTGCTTATTTGGTGTTGTTGGTGAAGCAATCCACTGTGAAGTGCTTCTCACATAATCTTGAGCCTTCACAAATTTCCAATTGTTACAAATGAATAAACTCAAGCCACCAGGTCACAACCATGTATGTTGTCTTAGGAAAAGGAAGCAGGATTGTTGGAGGTGAACTCACAAAATCTGTTTGTTCACCTGCCAGTTGTGTCGCTCTGCAAGGGGGAAGATGCCAGTTTCACATGGAGGGGATGAAGAGGGAATTGCTCAAAAATCTGTGATATTATTGGTTAGAAGTTTAATGTATGCCCACCGGTACACCATCAAAGCTGATGTAATTCTGTCTCTGTGGCTGCAATAATTCATTCATGCTGAAACAAACAAGGCGAGGGGGGTCCCTAGCTTAATGTCAGCCACGCCATGTGCATGCAGGTGCATGTGCAGGGCAGCCAGCGGTCTTGAACAACCTAGTTTACAGCATTGTGGCAGAAAAGAGGCCATCAGACAGTCAGAAATTTCCGGTTCCTTCATTGCCAAGAACAGCTCATGCAGCCAAACAGCAAAAGCAAAGGGAGGGCTAAGAGGGGAAATAAAGCTAGAAAAAAAGGATCGGATAAACACTGGAGGTGTGTTTTGGTGATGGGAGAGCTACGGGACTTGAATGGCTTCAAAAGTGACACTGAGCAGCAGAATTTCTGCTGGACAAGTAAACCCATCCCTGTTATATTTCAAGTCACTGTGCATTTCAGAAGATCACTTATCTTGCATGCATCTCTGCTGCAATTATGAGCGTTTGCATACATGCGTTGCATACATTTGGGTGGGAGGGGCTTGGACCATTTAGTTACCATTTAAAGTTACCATTTACTAGGCCTGCCTTCAGCAATTTTAACTAATCAATAAAACAAGGAAAAATAATGGAATCTGATGTAACACTGATTTTTTGGTATTAACTATTAAATAGATTTTTGTTTTTCATTTCATTTTGACCTCTCTTCAGCAATGTCTTCAGCTCATTTTTGGAAAAGCACTTGTGGGCAGACCTACATTTGAGTTCATGAACCACCAAGAAAGCTGTTAAAATAAAAGATGGGAAGGATTTGATTGCATTTCTGTATTTTACATACAGGCAAATGCTTTTAGTAAGGCATCAAGTTCTACATCATTAACTGTGGGGAGGAGAAATTGTCCTCATTACTTTTCATCATAAAAACATATATACTGAGAAAACATTTCAGAGGTACCATTAAAGAGGCCTCACACATACTTTATAATGTTATTTTCATTTTCATCATTTCACCCAGATTTGTTTTCATACTAGACTACACGGGATATGATGTCAAAATCAAACATATAAACTTTCAGTAAGTAAATAAATTTGTGTAAAACTATTTGGGAATGAATGTAAGATTATTTGTGTTAAAAAATTTGTGTTTCTTTTGGAGGTGTGCTTCAAAGAGGAAGTTAATCCAGGAATCAAACTTTGGCTAAGACAATAAAGAAAATGCACTCAGCAGTGCAGGTAGTGTCACTGCTGCTGCCCCATCTATCTGCATGCCTGTCACTGTTCTCAATGTTAATTCCAGACACTGAAACACAATCACAGTGGCGGGGGAAATAAAACTTAACTAGAGAGAGATTGAAATGACAGCACACTCTGTCTGATCCCCTGGCTAAATAGAGGTCAGCAATAAATCACTGCCGGCTGGGAAGAACCGCCGTTAATAAGACGAAGGAAGGCAGAATGAGACAGAAAGAAAGGGACAAAGAAAAACAAGACGAGAGGAGACGCTGGAATAAGTGTCCTAAAGTGGGCGTGTGTGCATGTGTGTGTTTGTGTGAGGAATAGTGTGCGTCTACGTTTTTATGAGTGCGCCTCTCCAACACTGTGCATGTGTTATTCCCACATGTGTATTTGTGTGTGTGTGTGTGTGTATGTGTGTGTTACTCCCTCGGAGTAGAGGATTAAAGAGCAATCAGCTCTGCTCTCAGCTGGTCTGGCCTCTTCAGACGACAGCATGTCTGTGTGTGGGCCTCACATGTGCGCATGCTGGAGTGTCTATGTGCTTTTCTTTTTTTGTAATATTTATGTGTGTGCAAGTGTGTGTCTATGTGTATACCAATACAGTTTCTAATATCACTATTCCTACTTTTATTTGTAGTACTACTGGCACTACTACTACAGCTCCTACTAAGATTACTATTATTGTTAGTACTAGTAGTACTAATGCTAGTACTACTGCTGTTTCTACTGCTGCCACTGCCTCTACTACTACTCTCTTTTTCATTACTATTCATTGAGTTCATTGTTTGAGGGGCTTAGTCCTTCCTCTGTTGATTTGTCTTTTTTGGTGATCCAAATCAGCCAAAGTGATGAAGTCACACGATTGGTTGGCTGACCAGTGATGTCACTGGTAAACATGAAAGTGATCGGGCAGTAATGGTGGGGGCTACCGTTGGTCAGCCGTGTGTTGGGGTTTCTCTATTGGCCATTTCTCTTTCAAAATGAATCAGTGCTAATAGTTTTCTATCACGTCCGGCTTATTTTGTATTACTTATGTTTTGTTTAAAAATAAATCGGCACTATTTAACTGTATAAATAATCAGGGTTCGGAAACTGCTGTCCAGTACAGCTGCTGTTCACAGAACGGAGGTCAAAACAAACGCTTTTTAAATGCCATACTCTTTTTGTTATTAAGCGATATTTAACCCCAAACTTAATCTTTTAGTTGGTTGTCCAAGAGTGGCATAACAGTTACAGAACTGAAAACAGCCAAATTTAGTATCTACCTCTTTATCTCACTGTGTGCCTGTTATCTGTCTGCCTGCCTGTCTATCTCTCTGTCTGTGTGTATATATCATCTCCCACTGCCAGTTCCCAGCCTGTTAGCTGTCTTTGTCCGTCTCTCTGCACGTCTGTCTGTGTTCTGTTAGACATTGTTGCCAGCCAACAGTGGCTTCCTTTGTCACAGACACATTTTTATAGCCGATTACTCCACACCCCCACATGTTAATTCAGTTGTCCCACATGCTTTTACAAACACGCACACACACACACATTTTTTATCACTACTTGTGAGGACATTTGTCACTTTTTCCTTAACTCTTAACCCCAAACTTCAACCCTTACCTAAACTTAAATCTAATTCTTGATCTAACCTTAACTTTAAACAGAAGCCCAAATCATGAATTAATCCCTCAAAGAAATTAGAACTTGCAAAATATCTGTGCGTAAAGAATTTTTGTATTTGCTTTATCCTCATATAGACTGTTGGTCCTCACATGCATAGAAATACGCAATCACACACACACACATACTCTCATATATTAGAGACTGACATGTTATATGCTCTGCCATGGCAGTTTGTTTGAGTTAGTGGAGTGTTTAAGAAAGCTCACTGTGCCAAACAAAGCCTGCCGCTCATTAGTAAGCCACAAAGATGGACAGAGGGAGATAGAGGCAGGGAAGAGAAGCAGACAAGGAGAGGAGAAAACGAGAAACCATACACTTGGACAGAGGAGACACTTGGCACCACCAAAATCTGACAATATATCTGTGGTATTTCATCAAGCCCAAATCCCAGATTTTCTGCCTTTCCCCACTTTTCTTTCTCCCTCCTTCACCTGCTCTTCTTACTCTTCTTTTTGTTGTTTTCCTTTCTCTTTTGCACACACACAGTTCCCAACTATTCCCCAGGATTCTGATGGACAGTGAGGGCATTTTGAAAAGAAGAGACAGAGTGGGAATCAGGTAGCGAGGAGAAGATAGAGGTGGAGGTGTCAGTAGAGAAGATGAAGAAGAAGAAGAGGAAGGCAGATGGGTCTTAGAGGGAGCAGAGGGGCCTTTGAGCAGCTTGCTGTTGTCTGGCGGGCAGACAGAGAGCAGACAAGTGGGATATCACTCATAACCAGAAACTACTAGAAGCTCTCTGGCATTCCTACGACAGTGGTGGGAGGAAAACAGTGTGTGTGTGTGTGTGTGTGTGTGTGTGTGTGTGTGTCCCTCTGGTTCCCACACATCTGCCCCATTATCACAGATCTCATTCTGATGTGACTGTGAAAACATTTGATCAGCCTGTGTCACTTCTGAATATTCATGCATTTCAGGGGCCCACTGCTAATTCCAGCAGTGATGTATTTGGACAGAGAGATTGTGGATTGCTTTCAGAAATCCTGAAAAAAAAAATCAATTGTCTCCTGGATTTTATTAAAGGCACAGTTCACCCATTTCAGAAATTAGATATTATTTCACGTTACCCCTAAGTGGTATGTGGTGCTGTACTAATGCTATCTTCCTCCTGTTGCTCTGGATGCTGGCTGGTTGGGATTAGTGCTAACTTTTAGCCTCCTGTCATCCTGCTACCAGTTACTTTGTCAGATTAATGGATTAATTAATGTTGTAGTAATACTAAAATGACATAATATTTCAAGTACAAAGGCTGAATACAGTTTTATACAGTGCAGAATATAGGCATAACAAAGGAAACTGCACAGATCACCATTAATTACAATATACTGAATAGTGTATGTCAAAGCTTAGCAAAATTTGATTCCTCACATTACAGGATTTTTACTGGATTATTGATTGGTTATTATTAAAGAAAGCTGTTTGTGGGAATATCTACCCAGTATTTAGGCTGATAGTTAGCACTGTACAGCCAGCAGAACAATGAGAGATGGATAGTATCGTACTGTGCTATATATCAGGGATAATATTTTTCAAAATGGGTGAAATATCCCTTTTAAGATAGATTTCAAAAGAAGAAAGAAATGGTTTAATCCTATAAAGCCATTTGTATCATATATGATACACATTTTCAATTCCGTTTTTCGTTTTCAGTTTAATCAATACTTGACCAAAATACTGTTGTATACCTTGGAACACTTCCCCTGTTCACCCTGGACCATACCATTGGCACTTCAAGTACATATCATATATCATACACCAGAAAGGTCGTGTAATAACATATTTTTTGAATTTTTTTTAAATATATCTATATATTTTGTTATAGGACTAAATAAAGGGTTCATTTAAAAAAAATGGAATTTTCTGCCAATTCTTTCATAGTTCAGGCTTTATAGGGTTAATTTGATTCCTCACACAAACACCAAAACGTTGAAATATCATGACATTTTGTCTGATACACAGCGTTAGAATCACTAAAACCTGTTAAAGCCAGCCGAAGCCGGTGACATACTGTTGTTTTCATACTTGGCACAACCACCAACAACAGAAAGGCATCAAGGTTTCTTGAAATATGCTGCTGCAGGCACACATTTCCCCACTACTTTTCTCCATGTTCTCATCAGCGTCACTTCACACATCATTTAACTGGCCCGTCGCTTTTATCTATCAACACTGGTCAAAACAACTTCAGTCTCCTCTAAGGCCTTGTTCTTCTGTCATAACACAGTCCAGCTCATATTTTACTCTGTAAGTGACCAGATCGTTGTCCGCTCTCTACCATTTTATCTGTGGGTGTGTCTCTGTGTGTGTTTGTGTGTGTGTGTGTGTGTGTGGTGCTCAAACCCTCTACTGTGTACACTGTTTGATGCATTTTCAATCTCATACTCCACCTCTGATCAAAGACTTGCCTCGTTCCCCGAGCACCCCCGCCCCACCCAGCGGTGTTCACAGGCACCTGCAATTTGTTAATTGGACCCACCGTGCTCCTCTCCAAATGAAACAACACGTAAACACTTGAGCCAGACTGCAGCACAGTAACATGTGGTCGGCCATCAGATAGCTCTTATGCATACCTGTCATCCACACAATAAATGACAAAGTCAAATAATTTTTAGGTAACATTAGAGCAATGTACTATAGGTGGAAGACTTGCAATACTGTTCCAATTTGCCTTAAAGGAATACTCCAACATTTTGGGCAAAATACTCTGATGGATTTTCAACTTACCCAGACCGAGACAGGATGTCATTTTCACTGCTGTATGTCCAGTGGTTCGGTTCCAATGGGTAGCACTCTGTGTGAGCTCAGCATAAAGACTTTAGGTGTTTGGGAGTCATTAGCCCAACTCTGTCAAAGTGAATAAATAAACCTTAGGTCTCCAAAGCTTCACAAGGTGACAATCAAATTCAAGAAAGGCCTGTTTATTGAAATGTGTTTTAAAGGTTCTGTTTAATGCTTCATATTTTGAATTCTCATCCATAGTTGTGATTCTGTATGTCCATCATAAATGTGGGTGAATTATACTTAATATATATAATAATAATGATATAATTTAATAATAATTATATACTTTGCTGGCTTAGAGGTCAAGAGTAACTCACACAACTTCACTCCCATTCATGTCAAATAATATAGATTAAAAAAACTCTTTGAAACTTTGATTAAGGTTAACAAATACACCTTGAATAAAAAGACATGCATATGACGATAATGTGTGTAACACGTCAGTTTTGAGAGTATTTCCTCTCCAGGACCTCCATTTCTTTCTGGGGCTGTCAGGTGCTTGACAGTGAGCACAGCATGTGATGCACTGACATGAAAACCCTCAACCTGTGCACAGAGAAATAATGATTAAACACAACCTTTGACTCGACCAAGAAAAGGGGCTTCTTGTTTACTGCAATGGATTAACAAGCCTGGACAGTTTTCAAGTCTGAAGGTAGGAAATCGAGACCTGATATTTCCAGCGGTGCTGACTGTGTGCAGACACCAGGAATCGTGCCACCCGTAGACCTGGGAACAGCCAGCAAATACTGGAGCTGTAATTAACTGTAATTACCAAGCCTCTAATCCCCTGTTTACCATCTCCCTGCCTGCCTTTATGACTTCTCTCACTGTGTAGCTCTCCAGTGTCTCTCTCTCTCTCTCTTTCTCTCATTCTCTCTCTCTCTCTCTCTCACTCATTCTTCCCCATTAAATTTCTCATCTCTAGTATTTGCTCATAGAGTCAACAGTAGTTTCTATGGACGCTAATACCTTCTGAATTTTTCTTTTTTTTTTTTTTTTTTTTTTTTTTTTACCATGGAGTGGCTCCAAGGCTGATTTGTGTGTGTGTGTGTGTGTGTGTGTGTGTGTCTGGAATACCTTTTGAATAAGTTTTACTGGTGTATAGATTTCTCTTTCTTTTTTCCTTTCTTTCTTTCACCTGAGAGTCCTTCTTCAAAGGCCATGCTTGTTTGTTCTTGTGTGAGCGTGTGTACGCGTCAAAGAGAGAGATAGCATGAGGGCAGTAATGCTTGCCGGTGTATTTATGTGTGTCTTTGTGTAAGAGAGGGGTGTGAAAGTCTGTGTGTGTGTGTGTGTGTGTGTGTGTGTGTGGTCCCTCCAACCCTCTGACTTGAAAGTGCTTTGTTTTGGTGAGCTGAGGCAGACTCACACAGCTTGTGTGTGTGTGTGTGTATCTGAAAGTTTTACAACAAAGGAAGCTCTGCAAAGACCCATCTTTCCTCTCTTTGGCCTCTCAGCCTTTTGCCATTTCGCCGAAACTCTCAAAACTCAGCTGCAGCAAAATAAACGTCTTCTCTTCTCTTCTCTTCTCTTCTCTTCTCTTCTCTTCTCTTCTCTTCTCTTGTCTTCTCTTCTCTTCTTCAGTGCAATATTGTCATTTTTGTAACATATATCACAACAATGGCATAGTATAATAAAGTAGGTGTGTAATAGCTGATAGCCAAACCAGTATGATTACACTTCTGCATGGGTACCACTCAGCAGTGCATGAAATACTTTTTTAAAAGAGGTTTCAGACCTTAATTGGCCTCTCATTAATTGTTCATGAGTGTTCAAATAAGGTCAGGTCAAATAAATCATTAAGAAACAGTTAGAAACTAGTTACAGCACCATTTTTCATACATTGATTTGGCAAGATTAAGTTACGGCATCTATTCTACTGAATCTCAGATCTTGCTTGTTGCATAGCTTGCTTTACTTGAGAGTGCCAAAAAAGTGAGCCTGCCTCAGTGTATGAAAAATGTATTATGATTTGTTTATAATTGCTTATGAATGATTTATAAAGTCCTTACAATCTAATCAATGACTTAATTATAAGTCATTCATGAACCTTTTATAAGGGCAGTCTTATTGTGTTGTGGTACCACCGGTCCTCTTTGTTGCTCCGGGTCTAAACAAAAATAGTCCAGGGAATCAAAGCAGCAGCAAAAACTTGTTTCAAAGCACAGACTTTTGTGGCTGTTCCGTATCGGAGCCTGAAGGGTGTCGTCACTATCTCAGCTAACTGGATTTCCAATAAAACATGATTTGTTTTTCAATTATGACACGAGCGAGAGCCAATAACTCTTTCAAAATATTACCTGCAGAGTGATATCATTTTCTAGCAGCAGCACAGCGGGTGTGTATACTGTGCATTTGGAAACCCAACACAAACTGCCATTCACTACCTCTTGTCCTTGCCGTTTTGCCTGCTCTCTTTTGTCTGCCGTCTGCACCAGATGGATGGTTCACAGAGTCAGGCAGACACAGACGGCAGACCGAAAGCTCACTTCCTGAAAAGAATATCTGAGTTGCTCATCTTTTGACAAGAGAGAACTTTTCTGAATTTCAAGTTCTAGATGCTGTCGGCTTCAGAAAATTGAACAAAAAGTCACACAAAGGTGACATAGAGTTTTCAGGATTCTCAAAGAAAAAAATTCCAGGCATTTTTTTTGATTGACTGTTGTCAGTGGGCACTTGCATTTCTACTGCACTGCATTTTCTGTGTTTGGCACGTTGAAATGAATGAAACAATATCGATATGGAAGTCCCTCCATGTTTCTGTGCTCCATCTAATGTGGTGGGTTTTCGGTGCAAAGTCACCCGTGTAAAGTCACTAGACTAACTTCCATCTGACAGGGGGGCACCGGCTACCGCATTAACCTGCAGGTCACATGAGCTTCACCTCGCTCTTGGACTGAAACTACTACCCTGACTGTTTACAAAGAGAGCGCAGTTTGACATTTAGAAGGCTGCTTTGCTTTATAGTGTATGAGAGTCTTGTTTCTGTAGATAGTCGGGACAATTTCTCTCGATCAGCGAGGCAACCAGTGGTTGATTAACTCCACTGGTTCATAGAGTGTATCACTACACTCCACTCAAATTATTCTCGCTGTTTTTTCTTTTCTTCCTTCTTTTTTAAATAAACAAAATTGCTTAGTTCATTTCACAATTTCAGCGCAAACCCAGCGCTCTGTTTTATTCCATTGTTTGTTTTATTAGACACAGATATGCAGCCTTTTTATTGCAGTATTCACTGTTGGTTTTGTAGAAAGCTGAAAGATGCATGATGTAACTTGAAGTGGATGTATAAATTCATGTCAAATTATGCTGGAAATGGAGGGATAGGGAGAGAACATAAGCACTAATGGAATTATGATACTAATGGAAGTGTGAGTGTGTATGTGTGTGTGTGTGTGTGTGTGTGTTAGTGATTTGCACAATATTTGTATCTCTTTCCCATAAGATTTTCCTTCAATTTACTGCCTATTGTGACCACATCTGTGATACAGGTGTTTTGTATTTGTGCGTGAGTGTGTTTCAATCTCTCTCTCTCTCTCTCTCTCTCTCTCTGTGTATGTGTGTGCGTGTGGTTCCCCCGTCATCTCTTCCTACTACTACTTTGAGGTGTGGTTGTTTTCCCCACACAGTTTTGAGGTTTTCATACGATGAATCCAGGTGGAAGTGCTGCCTTAAATCAAAATGCAGAGAGTAAGATAATCTCTCAATTCAAAATGTTTTGGTTCAAGAGGCTGCTATAAACATATTTTGTTCATGTCTTGAGACAAAGAGCACGGGGGCAGAAAACAGCAGGATTTCTGTCAGATTTTGTTAGAATATGTGTTTGGCTCCGTTTTTGATTTGGCTTTTGTGTCACTGCAGATAAAGAAACTGAATGATGCTTGTACTTTGTGTTTTCTGAATGCATTTTCAATTTTTTACAGCAAATCTCTGTTTGGCTTACAGTTTGCGTTTTGCTTAATAAAGACACCTTGAAACATACAGACTCGAGTTTTGTTCTTTCTGAACTCACAGATGAATACATTTCAGATTTTGTGTTTATTGTGCTTTCTTAGACCTCTTAGACTCTGAAACCTGCACATCAAAAACATTATCTTTCCTAAGACCTTATTCTATCTGTCTAAAACTCTTCCCTGCACTCTTTAGCTGGAATGTCATGGAACTTCTCTCCTCCTCCTCCTCTCCTCTCTAAGTTTCACTTTCTAGAGTAGAAACTTTCAGACAAGGTTAATGGTTTTCAAACTTCTCACTTTTCGCTCAGAATGGAAAAACACTGGTTTTTACTCTGATCTTTTCTGTTCTCTCTCTTCTCTTCTTTTCTCTTATCCTCTCCTCTGCAGTGGATCCATTTGTGTGTCACACCCAGGCCATAGCGGACATAGTGATCCTGGTGGACGGGTCCTGGAGTATCGGGCGGATCAACTTCCGGCTGGTCCGCATGTTCCTGGAGAACCTGGTCAATGCCTTCGACGTTGGCATCGACAAGACACGGATAGGTAGGTCCCAGTGGGGTCGGACGCTGTCACCTGACTAATGTTTGCTTCAGTGTTTGTATCAAGGTGTCCGATTCTCTGGATTATGATAAATCTGTCAGTAGATACATTACTCACAACTGTCTGCTGTATACTTCTGTTTTTTCTGTATAGTTCTGTTTTTAACACTCCACTACTCAACACCTTTATTTATTATCCATTACTCAGCACCTTAACTGTTTATTTATTATCTATATATTACATCCTAGGTTATATACATTCATACTGTTTTTCATACTGACTGGAGGGGAAGTGGTGATTCCATAAGGGGCCGAATCAAGTCTGACAGTTCCTGAATCCCAGTACCGGGCGTCGGGTTCTGCCACTTGGTTTCTTGGTTTCACGGTTTCATGCTAACTCTGTTCCATACCATCTGTAGATTTCATATTTATTTATTACCATCTGTACATTTCACATCTCATATCTTATATTCTTAGGTTAGTCCTTATTGTACATATATAGTCTTTATTGTATATAATTCTGCTTAATTTTATTTTTATGTTTCTATTGATGCTGTTGTAACCCAGTTTGGGATCAATAAAGTAAATCTATCTATCTATCTATCTATCTATCTATCTATCTATCTATCTATCTATCTATCTATCTATCTATCTATCTATTATCTGTTTTGCTTTACCCCTGTAACATAGCTTCTTGGTATGGGTATTTTTACAAGTTTCAAGGAACCTTTTGAGTATTATGAGCAAATGGCAGGCTGTAATGAAAAGTGTATGTATATGTGTGCGTGCTTGTGTGTAGGTCTGGCTCAGTACAGCGGTGATCCCAGGATAGAGTGGCATCTGAACGCCTTCACCACTAAAGAGGCTGTCATTGATGCAGTCAAGAACCTGCCGTACAAAGGAGGAAACACTCTAACAGGTGCTGGATCTTTTTACTGGGTGTATTTCACTGATGCTGGACATGACTGCTGGTGCTTTGCTTTACTGCAACGCTGCACTGCTCTGAGTAATGGTTCAGCTTGTTCAAAATGTTGTGGAAGAGGCAAATCCGTGATTCTGTCTCATCTCGTTTCGGTGCTGTTCAAGCCCTATTCATCTTCCTCGTCCTTATCTTGTTCCTCTGTCGTCTTTTCCCCTCTCTGCCTTTCTCTTTTTGTGTCTTTTTCTTTCTTTTTTACCTCTGGCTCCAATTTTCTCCAGGCCTTGCACTGACATACATCCTGGAGAACAGTTTCAAGCCGGAGTCTGGATCGCGGTTTGGCGTACCCAAGATTGGGATCCTCATCACGGACGGGAAGTCCCAGGATGATGTCATACCGCCTGCCGAGAGCCTGCGAGAGGCCGGGGTTGAGCTGTTTGCTATTGGTAAGGAAACAAACACTCACAGATGCAAGGATGATGACACATCAGGTTCCCCGTGGTTTGGAAAGGATCACATCTGTGCCACAATGCTTAAAACATTAATTCTCTCCTAATTTACCGAAAACATAATTTCAAAGACATTTCTGCTCATTGTACTTAATACGCTATGGTCTTGTTATGTTATGAGAGAATTTATGTCTAGCACTGGTGTTCAAAATGGGAAGCCCTCACCATGGTGTCGTCCTCACCAGGTTCTTCAATATATATATTCAGCTCATGAACCCAAAGTCTAGAAAGTCTAGTCTCTGCCTCACACATACACTGAAATTTATTTCTCCCTTTGCTATATGGGAACATAATGGCTAAATATTACAGTTTTTCTCAATCGCTAAGACACACTTAATCAAACTGAGATCCACTTGATCTTCATCATCACCTGCTTAGCATTGCAGAAGTCTTTTCTTGGAAATGTGTTGACAATTTTTTTTAATTGGATTCACACATTTTTAACATCCTTTTCCAAAACCGTCAACACAGATCTCATAGAAAGACCCAGAACTCTATTGGATAAATTGTGTCAAATTAAAAGGAAACCATTTGTTGACAGCTCGTAGAAATGACTTGCATGAAGTATGAATCTCTAACTCTAATGCACCTGTGTGAAACACTTGCACGTAATTCTTCAATCAGCAATCAGTTCTTATCAATCTATAAAAGAAGCCACCTCTGAATTGCTATTTCATCAGTTGCAGTACAATAAAAATGTTTATTTCTGAGTATTTCTGATTTTGGGTGAAATTCTTTATTGCTTCTTTGATGCAGAAACAAGGCACTACAATAGCTGTACCATAATGAATGTCTGAATTTGTCTAGTCTGGGTGCAGGTCTCACAGTGAAAGACAGTGGAAACGACAGTTCAAGGGCAGAGAAACACCTGCACACAAGAATAAAACGAATAAAGGAAACTTTCTTAGAAAATGTTTCTTTTTTATCTCAGCAGGGCATCTCAAAAAAGTGCAAAAGGTAAAAAGTGCGGGTGCAGAATGCAGCAGGGTTTGTTATCTCTGGTAAAATCACCTTTGGAGAAAAAAATACAGTTCATGCTATAATATGTGCACTTGCCTTTTTTTTGGCACAAACTATAACTGTAAAGCAAGAAATTGCACAAGCGTACAGGTTGAACAGGTTCATATTGATAGCTATAGTTTATATTTTGTTGTCCTTTGTGTAATGATTGATTGACCACAAGTTGTGTTCTTTGATAATGAATTATTATTATTATTATTATTATTATTAGCAATTGAAATATTTGCTTTTGTTGCATGTATTTAATGTTTTGTGAATGTTCGAGCATTTTGCAAACAAAATGCGACTTCAGTTTGGACCTGTGTGTGAACTGTTTTTAAAATGTAACCTCTGAATCGACAAATCTGTTCAAGCAAAAGGGAAAAACTATAAATCCAAGCATGTCTGGTTGTTAGAGACAGTTTTTCCCAAATTGTGTCGGACAGGGCAAACCTCTCATAAAAATCGGTGCAGAAAATGCATCATAAAAGCCATCCTTATATTTTAGATGTACTTTGTGTCCTTGATGGTGCCCAATCAAGGACAAACAGCTGTTCATTTTCCCATCTGTTTGCCCTAGCTCTGCACTCTTGACTGTCGTTCTCACAATGAATCTTGATGCTTAGTATTCATTGTTGTCAGTCATGTCCCCATCTGATACACCTTTGGCTGCCAAGTAATCTTCTTAGATCTTTATCCTTTGTCCTTTCTTTAGGCCGTTAGATACCACGTCAAACATGTCATGGAGCGTGCCAGTGAATGCAAATTGAGAAAAGCTGTTTTTTTTTTTTCTTCTGACCATACGAAACAGAAAAGACTTGATCTCTTTGCATCTAAAGCTAACAAAGATATTCTTGTCTTTCTTCTGCCAGGTGTGAAGAACGCTGATGAGAATGAACTGCGCTCCATCGCCTCAGAGCCCGATGAAGGTCACGTTTACAATGTGGCTGACTTCAGCATCATGAGCTCCATAGTAGAGGGACTCACCAGGATAGTGTGTGAACAAGTAGAGCTGCAGGACAAGGACATCAAACAGAGTAAGACCTGATGGATGCATGGATTGATGGATTGATGGATAGATGGATGAGTGGGTGGATGGATGGATGAGCAAAGAGAATGACAGAAAGAAACTTAACAGTTCTGGTCATGAATATGTAAAGCTCAGTTTTTGTGCTCTTTGTAATGAACACATTATGCAAACTGGAGGCAGCACTTAACGCGGGGTGACATTAACTCAAGTAGATGATAAATCAAAACGGAGCACTTTGCAGTGTGATCGGTTTGGACTTTGTCAATGTAGCCTTGCATGACTGGATGATAAAAGTCACATTAAAATGACAAACCTAATTACAGTGACAGTCTTGTCATGGATTACATCCACCACTAGTGTGAAACAGATCCTGTACTGTATGTAATGGTGGAGCCTGAACAGCAAGAGATGGCAACATTATGGTGTTGGCAGTAAAATGTAAATGCAAAGTTTACAATATTTCTATTGCCTCTCTTTATTTTACTTCCCTCTCTGTAGCGATGGAGATACAGTATGGGGGAGGAGGATGACCTAAGTTGGACACATTAGACCGATGGACACTGCACCACATCGCTCTAATGTGTTCTGGTTATGTTTCATTACCATCTCTTTAACTCTGCTGATACTGTCCCCTCTGGCGATCTGCTCCATCTCAGAGTTCCTCAGTGGGAGCAGGTTGATACAGTCTAACACAACCTGTTTTCTCTCGCTGCCGTTGTCCTCTTCCTGCTGCAGGACAGACGCTGGAGGAGCCAGAGATGGGTCCGCCCTCTGACCTGCTGACATCAGAGGTCACCGCCAGGAGCTTTCGCGTCACATGGAGCCACGCCCCTGGACACGTAGAGAAATACAGAGTGGTTTATTACCCAGCTCAGGGAGGCAAGCCCGAGGAGGTACACACATCGTTGTTACTGCTGAGCACAGCTGCACACTGAGTGCGCTGACATGAAGAGTGATTTATCAAGTTGAAAGAAGAAAACCTCAGGGGGTGAACAAATATTACAATCCCATCTGTACTCAAATATGTTTATTTCGCTGCATGAAAACATGAGGACCTGAGCTAGATATTCATCCCCTATACTAACATGTATATTGTATGTACCGATACAATTTAATAGTCTTGTAGCATTTTAGTAATTAAAAACCTGTGGGTTTGAGGGGGAATGTAATGCTAAACATTTTTTACCTGTGCTCCACTCCCTTGTTACATTTGAAGAAATCAACCTGTGCCTATATTATATAGCTCAGGAAATCTGAACATAACATCAGTATTACTTAAAAGCCATAAATACACATGGACTATCTGGATGCCTGGCCAGCATTGTTACTGTAGGTGCAAATTTTTGTGTCTGCTTGCATTTTAAGATGAACTCTTGCCCTTGACACAACAAACTATGCCAAAACAAGAGAATTAAAAAGCAGAATAGTTTACTGAATTATTTGTTAGCTGCAACAGAGGCTATCACAAATCAGAGAAAAGACAACATAGATTTTAAAAATTGGTTTACCATTAGTGTAAGAATGTGTGTGTGTGTGTGTGTGTGTGTGTGTGTGTGTGTGTTTTTGTTGCTTGGCCCTACCTCTCTGCATGAAACTGCACCAATGGGACATATCCAGAGAGTCCAGGCATGCAGTATTTGGATGGCCTGACCTCAGTTTTGCCTTGAGATATTGGCCATCCATAACCCCTGCACCTCCCATCAATGTCCCGCCAGACGAGGTCAATACAGGTCATGAAGGCTCACTAGAAAAGATGGCTAATCTGGGCACCTGTTAGATTTTTCCAGAATATCTTACCACAGAAACCATAAAATCTTTTGGGTAACTGGTTTGACAGGGCCCAGATGTCCTGAACCTTTCCGCTGGCTCAGCCGAAGCCTAATCGTTATCACAACTGTCACCCATTCACTTCTGAATAAATAATACTCTTAGTCGGCAGTTTTTTTTTCCTCCTCTCATGTGGTTTTAGCCCATTTAATAAATCGATTACCTCCTCCCTCTTCCTCCATTATCTCTCTATATGTCTTTTCCTTCTACCTCTCTGTTCCCCTCTCTCTCTCTCTCACCTCTACTCGCCTTGTCCCCTCTATTTCTGTCCATTCATGCCTCACTTCATCTAATCCCCTTCTCTCTCTCCTTACCTTGCGTTCATCTTTCCCATCAGGCTGTAGTGGATGGCAGCGAGAGCTCGGTGGTGTTGCAGCATCTTAGCTCCCTAACTGAGTACCAGGTGGCTGTGTTTGCTGTGTACACCAGCGAGGCAAGTGAAGCGCTGAGAGGGTCAGAGACGACGTGTAAGTTTGTTCTCGCACACAAACACATGGACACATACACACATCTGCACACACACACACACACACACACACACACACAAACATGCAGAGACACGAACACACACAGCTGCTTATGTTCACTTGCAGGAATGCATGCACACGCTAATGCTCTAACAGAGAGCATCACTTGTTGTCTCAGTCAGTGTCGCTGGTAAGACTCTTGTGCGTATCTGAGATCATGTCAACTGACTGCATCTGTCTGCTGGCTCAATGTGTAAGATGTGGCAGTAACAATGAACTCCAAATGCTAATGAACACAATAAAATAGAAACGAGTTAATCCTACTAAGATAACTGGTAATGCCTGTTTAGATTTTAAATTAAATTAAATTAACATGCCAGATTTATGAATATTGCATGGAAGTCTTACTTACACAGATTTAGTAACACAGATTTGGTTTGCAATCCGCTGTTTGTATCATCACTGATTGACTGAAATGTGTTGTGTACTTGTTGTCCGTGTGTGCATGTGTGTGTGTGTTCCTACATGTAGTGGCCCTCCCCACAGTGACAGGCCTCCAGCTGTTTGATGTGGGCCGCAGCACCATGAGAGCAAGCTGGGACAGCGTGGAGGGAGTGACAGGCTACATGCTGCTCTACGCACCCCTCACAGAGGATGGAGCCTCCGAGGAGAAAGAGGTGAAGGAAGGAAGGAGAGAAAGAAAGAAAGAAAGAAAGAAAGAAAGAAAGAAAGAAAAAAAGAAAGAAAGAAAGAAAGAAAGAAAGAAATGCTATAGATGCTTTTCAACAAGTTGCCAACCTACAGCTTACAGGTACAGGTAAGTGATATGCTGAATGTGTGTGTGTGTGTGTGTGTGTGTGTGTGTGTGTCTTTTCCCCTCAGGTGAAGGTCTCAGATTCAGTGACAGAACTGGAGCTGGAAGGTTTGATCCCAGACACAGAATATACCGTCACTGTCTACGCGATGTATGGAGAGGAGGCCAGTGATCCTGTTACTAACCAGGAAACTACATGTGAGTGTTGCATGCACACACACACACACACACACACACACACACACACACACACACACACATGCACCATACTAATAACCTCCGTTTGCTCCTTAGTACCACTGAGCCCTCCCAGGAACCTCCAGTTCTCTGACATCACACATAACTCCGCCCACATCAGCTGGGACCCCGCCCCCAGAGGGGTCAAAGGTTACCGCATCATGTGGGTCAAGACAGATGGACTTGTCACTGAAGAGGTGTGTGTCTATCCCTATTGTTTAGTCTTGATTGTTTTACTAAGTATCACACACTCGTATGCGTTAAAAGATGTGAAGGAGGGAAAAGTGAAAAAAAAGATGGAAAAATGTTAGATGAGGGGATTGATAGTGGTGATGGTCCATTTAAGTATGAAGGTCAGGCCCAAATGCCTGTTAACTGTTGATATAAACCATGCAGTTACACAACACACCACTCCTTGTTACTCCTGAAGTTAATTCTTTGGGAAAGTTGGCAGTTTTATAAACCTTTAATGGCCCAGGCACTGAGCACCAAATAGACACTAAAATGTAATCGTTAAAAAAGGTTTCTTTTCCATTGTTAACAACAAGGAAAAGAGGGAATCGCTTCAAAACACAGATGTTAAGTGTGTGTGCGTCATGTCTCTGTGTCCTGCAGGTGGAGGTGGGTCCAGTGAACTCCTACGACCTCAGTGAGCTGACCTCTCTGATGGAGTACTCAGTGGCCATTTTCTCTGTGTATGACGAAGGCCAGTCAGAGCCGCTCACTGACGGATTCACAACCAGTAAGACCTCACCACTGTTACCACTAGTGCAATCGGCATTTCTATCTGGTTTAGACTATGGGGATGTTCTTTGTTACATTTATCACATTTATTTGTCATGCATCTTTGCATTTTATCCTGTATGGTGTTTCATGCACTCATCATTGGAATTTATACTCATTAACTGGATGGACATCACTGAAACTACACAGAATGAGGAACATGTACTTTTCTGACTAAAATGGAAGGAATCTCTGTCTGCTTGCCTGTCCTTTGATTTTCTCGACAATCCTCCATCCGATCGACTTCACACTTGGCAGGTGTATTGCACAGGACCCAAAAAAGTGCACTGTCAAGTGTGAAGTTGTTTGGATGAGCAGCTCTCCAGAAAGCTGCAAGTAGCAATACTAGAGACCAAGTAATTGGTCTTTTCTGAACAGGAACGTTGAGCGAGGAACAGGCACTGCCCTATTTGCTCTTATAGTCATAAGTGATAAACTGTGCAAGCTTTGAGATCAGCTTTGCAATTACAGTGGGAATTATGAGCCTTTGTGCTTGCCCTAAGTTTGCAAAATCTGAAGAGGCTGGCAAGACTCTAAAGCAAGCAGTTAAAGTCAAAGCTTGTTATTAAATATTGTGGACTTGAAATAGCCTGGCATCACCAGACCAATTCACAAAGGAGAATCAGTCCGGAACCTCTCAGTTCATTTTTGATTTCCAAGGTGCGTCATCATAGACAGTCGATCGGCATTATCAATAGTCACAGACCAAAATGCCTCTAGACGCAAATGATAGACCTACAACCAATCAGAGAATCATGACATAGCGCCAAGCGACCGTTAAGCCTCAAGGACACTCCCCTGTCAGTTCAATGTCAAACCCACCCCATATTAGATAAACTGGGGTGCAACCGGATAGACCTACAACCAATCAGAGCAGCAAAACGTGTGAGGTAGTGAGCCCCAACAATGACAGACATTGTATCAAATCCGCCCCATATTGGATAAATGGTTGTGTGTCACCTTTGTTATCCACACTATTTTTATTCCAGTTACCAATCCCCATCTTTGTTGATAGCCCTGTTCACTTAATTTTCTCAAAAAGTTGTATCGGTATCTTTAGAACGTGCCACCGTTCCGCTTTCAGCGCTAAACAATGTTGAGTTTTATTACCCTCCCTGGTTCCTTTACTATTCTGGCCATCTGCCCATCTCATTTACACCTCAGCATAATGGCCCAGTCACATTAAAAGGTCATTCCACTGTCCCTGACTATTCCATCACACTAACAGTTATTGATTTGTAGGAATATCCCTTTAAGCAACAAGCAGTTTGGCTTTACTGCTGAGTCAGCTGAAATAAATGTATTTCTGCCAAGCAACTATTAAACTGTTCACTCCGAAAGCCTATGTTGATTTTTATTTTTCTCCTTGCAAACTAAGGTCAATTGACCAGGTATGAGAGGGGAGGCGCCTGAACAAGTGTGCTAGTGCTTTCCAGCTGCTCCTGGAGGAGTGGGATGAGGGTGTAAGCATGACTGCAGTGTGTGAAACTATGTTGACTACACCTGTTAACACTATAGTGATGTAGTACTACAGTGTTGTCACAAATGTAATCACTGCATGAAATGCTGACTAAGCCATAGCAGTTGCAAAATAGGACTGGGTAAAAATCCTGATTTTCTAATTAATCACGATCTTCATTTGAACAATCCAGTATCAATTCTTAAAATCCTGAGTCTGATCTTTTAATCTGTGTGTTTTCTCAGTGGACATGTGAACATTTTTGCTAAATGCTATTTGTAGCTCCTTCTGTTCTGCTGATGCTGTTTGCTGAACTCTAAGCCTACGGAAACTCAGTTCACCAAATTACGATTTAGCAAACAAGGGTGGAAGCTGCTCCCGCTTGAAGCAAGTGCAATGAAGACTAAGGATAGATGTCTTGATGCATTTTGGATTTAAAAACTGTGTTGGAAAATTAGACTTGGCCAAAACCAAATCTATTTGTAAAACTCAAAACTGGTGCTGAAACTGAAATACTCTCAGCTTGAATCGATATGGAATCAAACTGAAATTGGTATTGCATGTGAACTGGGATTGAATCAATTCAGGAAACCTACTTACCAAGAAAATCACAGAGCTACTTCCAGGAATGTGAACGTACGCTGCACCAGCAACACTTTATTTGATGCTTGTGACTTGTGTGCTGCACTTTATGATGCATGTGTGCACACTGCGTTCCCCTCATGTAGGTCTCTGGGCATATACCGTGATCCCCTAAGGAAGGTGCATTGCAGAAAGTGGTAGGTAAAAATAAACCAACCAGCAAACAAACAAAAAAACTTTCTCTCTCTTTCACTTTCTCAGCTCCAGTTCCTGGCCCACTGAATCTGCGCTCGAGTGACGTCACCCCAGACAGCTTCCAGGTCAGCTGGGAGCACTCGGCTGATGACATCGTGCTCTACAAGCTCTCCTGGGCTCCGTTCTCAGGAGGTGACACAATGGAGGTTTGTACTGTAAAGCCAGGAAATGTGTTTTTTGAATCACAGGACAGTGTAACGCCTATGAGTTACACCAGCAGAACTAACAGATTGTAGATTGTTTTTAAAGTACTGTGGGCACAAAACACAGAGCTGGAGGCCCAGGCACAGCTGTGAGCTTGCTGCAAAATTTCATTTTTTTTCTCTCTGAAATTACTACATGACACTTCCTCAGTCTGACATATATTGCGCTGAAAAAACAAATTGTGATTTAGGATCAAAACGATAAATGGATTCTGTATGGGTTCTGAATTTCTCATTCAGCCAAGTGTCTCATCATTATCTCTCCTGCCAGAGAAACAAGTGACTGTACTCCATATGTCCAGCGAAAGAGGAGGCTGTACTCTGTAGACTTGAATATGCACTTAACAACACAACTGAGTGGAATGGTAGCTGGTAAAACTCTGGGCATGGCTGAGTATAAATAAAGGCTGAATAAATCTAGGAATTAATGGCTTGGGGGTTTTATTACCATGATCTGGGGTTTAGAGACAGCTGGGAGGCAGCGATAGAGCCCTCAGGTCTGTGTGTTTGTGTATGTGTGTGTGTGTGTGTGTGTGTATATGTATGTTTTGTTGAGAGTCATCAGAGCTGAAAATAACACTCTGGGGAGTTGGAGAGGTGGGTTGGTAATCTCTCCCTCTCTCTGTCTCCCTCACACACACATACACACACACACACACACACACACACACACACACACAGAGACACACACCTTTACACGCTCCTCTGCCTGCCCTGTCTAGTGCTATCTGATAGAAGATTGAACATAACATAAGCACACGTGTGCAGACATACACACCGACAGAGTTACAGGCCCACAGTCCTTAAAATGCCCTTAAGATTCTCGAGAAAAAAATGACTGGTAACATCTCTGATCCTTTTTTGTGTTTTGTTTATGCATGGAATCATTTGTGTATACTGTTGTCCTGTTGCCTTTTTGAAAACAGATGCTCGGTTTGTCTGCACTCTGGCTTTATCACCCTTTCAGTGAAAACATTGTTTGACACCTCTCTTTAACCAGGGAGATGCCATTGTGGGCAAAGCAGTTTTTGTGTAAAAAGGAAATAACACTACACAATACCAAGATACATTTCGCCACATCAAAGAAAATGTAGAAATGAAACAGGAGAGAATGAGCGATTCAGCTTGACCATGCCTGTCGAAGTGTGTCTGAGCATATTGCTGGAGACTGCCCACCTGTTCCAGGGAGACAGCAAATCTCTGGCCCCTCTGGTGAAATTTGCATGTTTATCTGGGCCTCGGAGAGCTCTGCAAAGAAACAAATTCTTGCAAGTAATTTGGTTATTGAGCCATCTAAAGTGAATTCTAATTTCAAAGTGGTTCTCTATGGGGGCAAGCTGTACTTTTGATGACCTCTTCGTATTCAGCTCCTGGTCTGATTCATTGTGTGCGGTATAAATTATAGCTGTTGTTTGGACTTCTGCAGCAGCAGTTCTTGAAGAGAAAAGGCTATCATTAGAGCCCTGGGGAAACCACAGATCTGTAACTCACTGATTTGTATTGTAATAATCAGCTTTGAAAGACTTACAATGGCTGTATTTAAGTATATTAACTTGTCTAATAATGTATCAAAAAGTGTTGTAAGTCCATAAATGTGAAATGAAATGTACTTCTTCCTATTTTATACCGCAGTAATCAGAGTGTAACAACAAAATACAAGTTTGAGCATTCAAACGATGTGCTGAAATATGCACCGACATGGTGAAATATGTACCAAGATTTTGTTTTTTACTGTTTCTTGCCTAAAATTATGTTATGCCTCATTGAGCCCTGAGGAGATACAATACTTTATGTGTTTTTAGTAGCTTTTCCTCCACTAAAACTCAATGATGACCTTGGTGTTGAAAGAGTCTGGAGATGTGGCTATAAATAATCTTGTCAGCCAGTTGGTTAATGTTCAACATTTTATAACGACTTGAAGGTAACTCGGGAAAGTCAAGGTCAATAACAAATAGCATGTTACCTCAAATATTATCACCTTAGGACATTGTCAGACACAGCACAACCCAGTGTAAGTCAAAAAAGGTAAACGATGGCACATAGGAAGCTATTATTTTTTAAGTTCTTATATTAGTGCATTAGATTTTTATATTTTATTTGCATGTTGTCGAGTTGTATACTTTAGCATTGGCCAGTGCATGATTCATACACTGGAGAAAAGCCATTGTTAGAGCTGCTATTATTGTTCTCCACATGTATGCAGTGATTCTTTACCTTGGACCAGGATGAACCATTACAATAAAAGTGGGCTATGAAACAGCGCACACACACACACACACACACACACACACAGAGGCATTACTGAAAATGTCGAATCTGAAGCAGTCTTTTTGGAGAGAAGGTGCTACAGGAAGTTCACTAATTCTTGTGTTTCTTTCTGTTTCCTAGGTGGTTTTGAGTGGAAGTGAAAATATCTACACTCTGACTGGTCTCAACCCCTCGACTGAGTATGAAGTCATGTTGACAGCTGTGTTCAAAGACGAGTCGGAGAGTGACACCGTCTCTGTCATCGAGACCACACGTAAGAGGCTTTAGCGTGTTTGTTAGATATCATATAGATATCATATCATATATCACTGTAGACGTGTAACTAGCTCAGGCACTGGCTGCATTTATCTGCTCATTACAAAACTCGATTAAAGTGTGAAGTTTCCTCATTTCTGCTATAGAAAAGGAGACAATTATCAGCATACAAAACAAGGCACCCCTGGCTGTAATGATTTAACAACTCTATTGAAATTGGTCTTTAAACTGGGATAAGGTAGGCATTTAATTTTCTACCCTTAAGATTCAAGAGGCGATATAATCTGGAGGTAATTGAAATAACTAAACTGCATTACATAACCCATTTCCCCAGCCGTTTTTACCTCAGTTACAGCAGCACAATACCACTCCCTGCACGGGGTACCAGACCAGTATACTCACATATGTTCATTAGGATCAAAGAATTAGCATTTTTCTGAGCTCAGAGCCTGGCTCTGTGCGAGCCCGTTTGTATTGATTTGTTTATCCCGGGCAGACTCGCAGGGAGAAAGGCTATTTCCCCATCAGAGATTTGTTATGTATTTCTGTCTAATACCTTAATTATTTATATAAAGTGTTTGTTGCGGAGAGTTCCCATCTAATTATCTGATTTACTTTCTCTGTATATTTCCCCAGTGGCCTGGGCAACAACAGTTGCTACAACAACTTCAGGTAAGTGATTGTTCTAATTGCTGTTGTCGGGTGAAAACTCATGAATCCACAGTGTCAGTACTAGTCAAAGTGTTAAAAGTGTCACACCCTCTATGACAAAGTATGTGTTGACAATGTAACAGTTGAATTTCAGCTATACAGTAATTCAGTGTGAAATTACATGCCTTGACACTGTAATGGGACACCGGGTGTGTCGTGTTGGAGTGTAATGGGAACGTAAAATTGATTTCTTGGTTTAGTGATGTATTTTAAAAGCTCGGCAGTGTAGCTTTAAATAATGTTGACTGGGTGGGGCCCTGTGGTTGAGCAGGCTGAGGTCAAGTGGTACTTGCTTTGAAAACTGTCCATGCAGTGTGACTGGCCAAGTGCGAATCACGACTCCAGCCAGGACATCTGTCTAGAAACTATTCTTCCACTGAACGGAGAGCCCCCACTAGTTGCCAGTGCTTCCTGATGTTGCCAGAAAACAACTACAGTTATAGCAAGCAAGCAGATTTTTTGGCTAATGTTGCTTATTTAGTTTCAGGGAGTAAAAACAGAATTCCTGAAAGCTTAAAATAGCTGCTCACCGTCCAGTGGCACTAAGGCTGAAGAAAGGCTTAAGATCTAACTTAGTCCCACATCCACCCTGTCTAATTTACCTGCAAATGGAAAACTGATAAAATTCCCAAGCGGGATGGGTTGTGGCATTGCCTTTTTTTGGAAAAACAAAACAATCTGACTAAAGTGTGGAGTTCTTGCGTGTTGTTAGTATTATGTTAACCAAGCTGGCCTTACCCAGAAGCCCTAGCTCTAACTTCATTATCACTGAGGCGACCCGGAGGCCATCTGGATTGTGTTTTGCCTGAAGAGCGGGCTGGGGCTAATCAAGTCAGAGCATTTTCTCCTCTCATGGCTCTAAAAACTTAAAAAGCCACATGTCCCCTTTGTTTAAGGTTCCACTCACTACTCTAGAAACTTTAAAACAGCACGTCTGCTTTGTTTACAGCTCCAAGAGCGCCTGTGAAAATCACAACTTTTTAAGGACACCTAGCAAAAGACAGCCCGTCGCCTTTGTTTGGCTCAAAGACTGTAGCGTAATGCCGCATTATGTCCGCTCCCATCACACTGATTCATCTCTACACGCAACAAGAGACATGCAACAACTTGAAAAACATGTCTACTTTGTTTAAAACTAGAATCACAAGTGCAAAAACCTTGAAAACACCCCATCTCCCTCTATTTAAAGTCTAAAGTGCTGCTGTAACAAATTGCCTTGTTTTATTTATCTCTGCCAGGCTGGAGGCTGGAGGGGATCATGCGTTTGGTTGTGTGTGTGTGTGTGTGTGTGTGTGTGTGTGTGTGTGTGTGTGTGTGTGTGTGTGTCTATCTGTCTGTCTGTCTGTCTGCAGCTTATCTCACACACTCTCGAATGTTAGAGAGGGCAGAGCCACTAGACTGCAACCAAAATGGTCGCATGGCAAACCTTTTCTTTTTGTGCAAGTCCATATTTGACTTGGTTGCATTCGTGTGAGGGTCTGCCTAGGAGGCAAATGTTTTTATTAGGTCGATTTTGTAGCTTGAGAGCCACATATTAAAAACTTTTCGTTCCACATATCCCATTCAGTCAACATGGGCGCTGCACAAAAGTCTGTTTTTGGTCTGTTTTTTCTGTGTGTGTGTATCTGTCTTCAGCTAATCTCTTATACTACCGCGTCTGTCAGCCTAATATTTTTTGTGCAGAGTTATAATTGGATAATCAAGGATCTGTTGTGATTCAAAACCTTTGAGAAACCTGTTTTATACCTTAATTGAGTGCAAACTCCTCAGCTGGTTTGCCGTGAGCAGCAGTGAAGGCAGCACCTCTGTATTTTGCCCTCTGTAAAAGGGCTGGTTTGTCTAGTCCACACTTGACTCTGGATGCTCAGCTGCTAGAATGAACATGCAGACACTTTGACAATAGCTGTTATTATTGTTTTTGTTGTTGTTGTTATTGTTTTTTTTCTTTGTTTCTGTGTTTATTAATAGCATGCTATCATTTTGGCAAGAAAGTGAGATTGTTTCATGTCCACAACTGCTTCTGTGCTGTGTTTGTAACAGTGGCGCACCAGGCGGTGAGAAACCTTCAGCTGACTGATGAGACCACCCAGAGCTTAGAGGCATCATGGGAGCTGGACGACCCCCATGTGGAGAGCTACAGGGTTTCTTATACCGGCCTCAGGGGCGACCGCAAAGAGGAATCGGTGAGTTGGATAAGCTCGTGAGTCGGGACTGCACAGGGACAGGGGTGTTGCTCTCAAAACATTTTCATTCACAGCTTACTGTAATCAGCTTGGTTTAATCAGGGTTAATAAATCTGAGGAGCATCTGTTGGAGCTGATGGATCTAAAATAGTTTAGATTTCAGTCTTTTTCTTCTTGTTTTGATGCCTTGCTTGCTTTCAAGAGTTATTTTTGGATCAAGCTGCTATTAAGTGTCTGCACCTTCCGAGTGTCCCTCCTTTTAGTCCTCTGGCACTTTGGTCAAGGTTAGCTCTCAGACACACACACACACACACACACATACACACGCACGCACACTAACACACATACACATTGACGCACACATTCACATAAACACACACAAACTCCCGCCGTGCTGGGGACACTGAGGATGTGGAACAAACAGCACTACAGTTGTGTTCAGAGGAAGATCCTCGTTATTTCACACCTCCAGCCGACTGAGCAGCACTGCAGCGCTGAGAGTCAGGGTCATCTGCTCCAATCAGAAAACTGATTACACTTTTAGTCCCAGTCCTCTTGGCCTCTCCTCCCTGATCCCTCTGTCTGTAGAAAGAGCCCTTGAGCTCAGTGCCACTTACTGACCCTGATGGTTGTGGCTGACACACACACTCACTCACTCTCTCTCTCTCGCTCTCTCACTCACTATAACTCCATCTCTCTCACCTTCTTTCCCTCACCCCTGCTCACCTTTTCTCTCACTACCTGCTTTTACCTTCTACAATTTCTCTCTCTCTTTCTCTCTCCCTCTCTTGTTCTCCTGTCTCTCTCTCTCACGCAAACATGCACACACACACACGCACACACACTCCTCCTGTTTTAATTTCCCGCTGTGGTGTCAGAGCACTAGAAGATGGAGAGGCCAGACCGAGCCAGAAGACATTCCATTATCTTTTCAGCAGCCATTTACCTCGGTGGGAGGAGAGACGGAGGATGGGAGAGCGAGAGCAAAAGAAACCGAGAGAGGCGGAAAAAGAAACAATGGCTAAACAAAATGCGAGAAAGGCTTGAATCTGTTGGCCGGCGGGCAGATGGGAGTTCTTTTAGGTCGCTGCTTGTTCTGCGAGAAAGTTTGGACATGCTTTCAGAGGGAGAAGAGCGAGAGACGAATGCATTACAGTTTGTCTGTTGGGGTTTATTTTGTTTGTGTGTGTGTGTATTGTGTTTTTGTGTGAGTGTTTGTATGTATTTAAAGTTGCTATTGTCCTGAATTTTAGTGTCTCTATAACCTTGCCTGCATTGAAAAACCAGCATTATTTGTAGTCGGTCTGTACAACATCCTGTAGTTTATAAAAAGCTCAGAATTCAGGCCCAAATAAAGTCTGACTCCAGTGCAAATTTGTCGACACTGTGGTAGTTACTAAACCACAGACACCTCGTACTCTGACGTAAAAGCTCTCCAAGAAGAAAAATTATTATTCACTTTGGGCCACATACCTTTTCAACTCAAGATAGGTACCATTATTTATTATCTTCATGTTCATTTCAGTGTTTTAGTGCATGTCATAAGTGCAGTATATTAACTCTAGCACAGACAGTGATGTTTGGCTTTGTTTTTCATACACATAAGTTGTTAACAAGCTGCTTGTCGGAGCCTGTTTGGCTGAAGTATTGAGGGTCTTGGTTAGTAGGAGCATTAGCCAATTCAGTGCAATGAAATTAGCTGGCAACCAGCTGCAGGCAGAGATTTTGGTCATTTGGCATCATTTTTCTGAGGCAGATAGTGGTAAGCTCACTAGCGATACAAAAGAAAAACAGCTAATTAGCCAAACAAAGGGAGCACCTGATTTGCAACAGTACTCTTCTACTATGAAAAAATATCACATACCTTCAAGTGCATCTGTGTGTGTGTGTGTGTGTGTGTGTGTGTGTGTGTGTGTGTGTGTGTGTGTGTGTGTGACCACGTAAAGCTGTTTGAGCCAACAAGACTGATTAGTGGAGCTGTCCACTCTGGCAGAGGTGCTGAGACAGCCAACACACACACACACACACACATACACACACACACACACACACACACACACACACACACACACACACACACACAGATCAGTGCTGTCAGAACAGAAAAGGAGGCTGAACTTTCTGTTGCTGTTGATGTTAAAGTTTGGAAAGCAGATATGCTGTTAAGAACATAACAGGGTTTGGGTTTCTGTGTATTAAATTTGCCATCGTTCTGTTTTGAATTTATTTTAACAGTTTTGCAAGCTGTGTGTTAGCATTTGAAAAATGTGTTGCAAGTATATAGTCTTTTGAAAGTGATACAATATGAATGACGAAAGAGTTCATGGATTTTGGAAATTGTGGTCATTGCATGCATTTTGGGTGAAAGCAATGACAAAAGATTCACAGTTTGGTCCACACAGACTTCTGTTTCACTGACTGTGTGAAGAGTTTTGACAGTGTGACCCCTGGCCAAGGCATGTTAGCAATAAAAAACAAAAACTGTAACAGGAGAAAGTAAAGAGTCACTCCAACATCTCAGTTACTGAGTCTGGCAAGTCAAGCACAGTTGGTAAATAATTATCATAATTTGAATAGGCTTAAAACATCTGCACTCAGCACCCATCTGTTTTTAATCATGGAGGCAAAAGACAAAAGGCAGGATCGGGGTCATAAGTTTGCTGGT
Organism: Myripristis murdjan; assembly: GCF_902150065.1. NCBI lineage: Eukaryota > Metazoa > Chordata > Actinopteri > Holocentriformes > Holocentridae > Myripristis > Myripristis murdjan. The sequence continues at coordinate 14,908,731 of NC_043995.1, read as the reverse complement.
GTCAGATGTGTCAGATCTTGGTCTCTTGGGCATCTGTTTTATGATATGCCACTCTGTGCCAGCGACGTGGCATTTTCTCCGGGCACACAGGTGTGTTTTCTCTTGACAGCACCTGTTTGGCATTTTTATGACTCAGCATGAGCCTGACTGTGCATAAGTGAGAGAAGCGGCATAGCAGCAGGGGTGGGTGACAGTAATGATCAAGCAGCAGAATGCAATTTTGGTGTCAAGGATTACCAGGATTTGTGCTTGTGCCGCCAGACCACGTCAAAGCCGCGAGGCACAAGGCACAGTTGTGTTATGTGCCATTTCCGTCACTAAGGGCTTCAGTTTTTTCCAGATTGTGGTGATGGGCCTTGCCTTATCTAATAATTTCTGTTTTTCTTATGTCTGCTTGTCCTGACATCCAAATTAGATATGATACTGTATCAGAGAGAGTAGTGTGCTCTGTTTGAAGGCTATCTCACGAACTCTCACTTTAAACCATGTTAATGATCCTCTTGATAATTTAAAATCTAAAATTGTGGATGTTATTGCATCAGCCAAGGTGAAAATAATTAAAATAAAATCTCACATCTGTAAAAATCCAGACAGCTGAGTGTCTGAAACTTGAGCAAAAATGGCACAAAATTAAACAGCAGATTCACAGTGAGATCTGATATTTGCAATGTAGAATTGAGAAACGCTGGACAAATCTTTTTCTCCTACACCGTTATCAAAAATATTAATAATTCACACAGTCTATTTGCTAATGTTGATAGGGTGACAACCCCCTCCTTGGACCAATAACACTTGAACTGCTTTCCATTAATAAATGAAATGAGCTCCCTTCATTTTTAGTGATAAATTCAAACATTGAAACAAGCCGTCAGTACTTCTGTCAAGCAGAAAGTCATGTCACCACTACATGTATGTAGAAGTAATTTGGCAAACATGCAAAAATGCCTTAGTGACAGTGTTACCACAAAATAATCAAGTTTTCTCCTCTCAGGCACAAGCATCAGAGGAGAAAACTGCAGTTATTTACCCTCTATACCAGAGTTTACTTCAGATGCTTCTGTCTAGGCTAATCACCTATAGACCAACAGTCACAGCACTGAAATGGCTTTTGTTAAGGCTCTAAATTACATTTGTCTAAAGCCTGATTTTGCCAAAATTTAAACCAAGTTTAGTGGTACTGCATCTTAGCACTGCACTCAACATTTTAGGCCATACAGTTTTTCTAGACAGACTGAAAGAAAAACATGGATGCAAGACTTATATGACAGAAAGACGGGAACTATTTCATCTTCTTTGGCCAACATATCTCAAAGTACTAACATGATGTTTGGAGCCCCCCCAAGCTCCAGTCCTCTCTTATTCAATCTCTACTTGCCCACATTAAGCCCAGCAATCCAAAATAACAAAATTGCTTGCATAATTACGTCTGACACTGAAATTTACATAGCTTGTTTTTAGTGACCATGGCCTCATAGATTCACTGCATCAGTGCACTGAACAAATCGATGATTGGACAAAACTGTGATAATAATCGTCTTTAGTGCCAAAAAACAGAAAGGATGAAAGCTAGTGCTCACCCTGACTCTCTGTCTCGGAGACTTTAAAACAAAGCCAGAAACCTTGTAATTATGTAATTATCCACACTTAAATTTTAATAGCCATCATGTCAATAACACAATCAGCCTATTGTCATCTTTTAATAGAGCAAGCAATTAGAGGATTTGTGTCCAAACAAAACTTATTAAAACCTTAGCTGCACCTCCTTCTCCAGCCAGTGAGACTACTGTACATATCTTTTGTCTTGGTCTTTAACAAAGACTAAGAAAGTTGATTTGTCTATAAACTACTCAACAAAATACATATCAGGCAATATGAACCCTCTAGATATCTCAGGTCATGTAGGAGCATGACCTGGACTTAACCTATGATTAAGCTTAGTTATAATGTTAGGCTGAAAACATTGATGTTCTCTACTGCCTTTTATTACATTTTCAGCTTACTAACAGCCAACAGTTTGTCATTTGTTCTTTCAATGCTGTTTTTTATACTCTCTTATTATCATTATTATTAGTAGTATTATTATTAACATTTGTCTATTATGAATTACCTTTGCAAGCCTTATGTAAAGCATTTTGAATGTCAGTTGTGTATAAAACATATTTGCCTTGCCTTACGGATTTACAATGCAATGCATGCATGAATAGATCCCATCCAAAGGTTATAATGCTCATCAATAGGGAAATACAAGATACAGATTTTTGTTATTCTCTCTGACTTTTTACAGATATGGCGATAATTGAATGATTGTCAACTAGCATATTGAAAGTCAGTGGGAACCATGGTGCACAGAGTGAGGGTTGTGGAGGCGGCTGCTTCCTCTGTAGATGTCAGGGGTTGGCTGGTGGAGGCCCCCCTCCTGTAGCCAAACTGTCACTGCAGCTTGCTACCAGCTTGTGTTTGGCTCTATGCCTAATATCATTGGCCTTTTTCCTACATTGGGCTACAGTTCTCCCCGGACCAGAGGAACATGGAACAAAATGTTATTTCCCTCCAAAGATCATTTAATTTATGGTGCTTTGAATTTGTCCTCGGTGATTCTGCACCTCCTGCACAAAGACATACGTTTCCTCTGAGCAGATGCTTTTGTCAGGACTGTTCTCTTCATCATGAGATTATCAGAGAGCTGTGGCACAAAGTGCACTGCCTTTAAAGGGAAGGGAAACATGGGATTTGATGAGTGACACCAGCCTCCACCACGCCCACTGATAATGTATTCCTCCCATTCCCAGCCCAGTTTCAGCTGCACTGCTGCACACCGCTGGCCACGAAATTACCAAACATCATTCAGCATGCCTGAGCATCTGAACCATATGCTGACCAGGCTTTGCACTGTGCACCGCTAATTCATGTAAACAGAACCCTTGGAGTCAAAGCCCGCATTTGTGTCACATTTTTATTATATCTGCAAGTATGTGATAAAATAATCCCTTGTTTACACAAATAAATAGTTTTAAAACTTTAAACAAAGATGCAGAGTCAAGAACAAAACTCAACACTTATTAATGAAAACCCTCTGGCTGTAATAGGTTTTCCTCACTGCTTTGCCGCCTCTACATTGGTCTCAGCTGACTTTATTGACAAAACTGAAGTGAGCGGAATTCTTGAACAGCTGTGGTTCAAATCCCTTAAGGTATATCACATTTTGCAGGCCCTTTCTGATTCACCAAATTAAGCCTGGCTTTATCTTTCCCTCCAAATGCTCCTAAGCCAGCCGAGAGGAGCAGCAGATTTTGTACAAACATGCACTCTGCTATATTAATGTGGGCATCTGTGTGCATGTGGGTGTGTCTTTGTGTGCGCATGCTTGTGCATATGCATCTCTGGTCCCAAGTCAGCATCATCGATCATGGCTTTAACACTCTGCACTGACCTAGTTGTCCTCTGACTCTGTGTGTGTGTGTGTGTGTGTGTGTGTGTGTATGTGTGTGTGTAGGTGTTAATTCCTGGTGGTCAGAGGAGAGCCGTTCTGCAGTCTTTGCTATCAGACACCCAGTACAAAGTGACAGTCACACCCATCTACACAGACGGACAAGACGGCATCAGTGCTTCTGCCCTGGGAGCCACATGTAAGTCTTCTACATTTTCACTGAGCAAAGAGGCAGCGTCTGTTTCAGAAGACCACATGTGACACGAGTAAAAGTGATGAAAATGAACTTTATTGCAGAGAACGCAATGCTCATTTGCATTCCGTTAATTTCACGTTCATTTACACTCCTGAAGGAGATTGTAAATTAATGTGATGACAAATACTGATGCATATTTAATTGTCCTAATGAAGGCCGTTCATAATCACAGTGACTCCTTTCATTAAGGATACAATTAAATAATTTTGCTCTGCTCTAATTGATTTTCTCAATGATTCTCTTGATTATCGCCTATGAATAGTGGTGAGTGTCTCCTCGTCGCGTTGAGAATTGAAATGTCAGATTAGATATAAGTCATCTTTTAAGTAGAGGCAACTGTAGCTGTTTGTGTGCGGCCTTATCCCTGCTCCAAATGAAAACCTCCTCTCAGCTCATAAAACAGGATAGCTAATAAATCAGAACTCCAACACTTAACATGTGACTTTTATGAGCATGACTTTTTATGACAAGAAGGCAGTCCTCTAACCCTTGTCAGTCCATAGGAATTCGTAATTTTGTGATCACAATAATTAACGCCAATTTAACCACTCATGGCACTCTAAGTGAGCACTCAACTTTTTTTTATTACCACATTTTGATGATATGAAACGGCCAAATCAACACAGTGTTTGTAATTTTGGCCAGCTGCATTACAATTTTTAACATTTTTATTGGCTGGGATACTCCTGTTGAAAAAAAGATCTGTAATCTCAGTGAAGTTCTCCTGGTTAAATAATGGCTAAAAAACTGAAAGCCAAAATAAAAACCCCCAATAAAGCATTTTTGGTCACAGAGACAACTACAAAGCTTCTGTGAAATCCTGAAGAGCCTGCAAAGTACTTTGTCTCTCTTGAGGCAGCGTACAAGGGAAGAGGACTGCAAAGCAAAAGATAAACAGGAGAGAGAAGGTTCTGGTGGGTTTCAGTACCAAGGCCCCATTCCCGGACTATTTTTCAAAGTGTTGAGTCAACCTTACAATGATTAAAACAACTCAAAATTAATGTGTTTAATGCAAAGTTTTAAATTCCACCGCAGCCCATCAAAACGAATCCTATAACCCCTACAGTCGAATGCTTTTCTCTTGTCTCCACACTGAGATGTTTTTACCAGCTTTTTGGACAAGGAAGTGGGTGTCTGGATACGCTCAGGCTGTGGAGTTCAGTTATGTAATGCTTGTGCCATTTATTAAAAAAAAAAAAAAAATCTGTTTGTGACCCGAATCTTTGATGTCATGCAGTCTTTTCATTACTGAATTAATGCTGTGTAGCAAATAGCAAAAGGCTGCTGCAGGCTCCGTGTCTTGTGTGAGAGCAGCACTCAGTCACTGCTAAATCATCTCGGCTACTTTGTCTGTTAATTCAGCTTTGAGGATTTTACCAAACCTGGACAGGTCATCAGAGCATCATGGAGCTAAGCCAGAGAGCCAGCCAGACGAAAACACTCAAACCACGTTTCAAAATTTCTCAAGTATCTTTCTAAGAACTGACTGAGACAATAGTTTGTATCAGCTATTTCAATCTATGATTTTATTCTTCAATTTACCTAAATCACTTGTTTTTTTTTTTTTAAATTTTAAGCTAAACTGAGGACAGATTCTATTTCCTCTACGAGGTGACACTGGAGTGTCACAAGAAAGTTTGCAGGGTTGGATGAATGTGCACCAAGCACTTTGAGTCAGATGCCAAGAGGAACATATGCCATGTGTATTTTATGTAGGATATAGCCTGAATGACATGATTATTCGCCAAAAATATCACTTAATTGTGTTTTGATGCATTTCCAATAATATTCTCATTTTCCCCCCTCAGATTTCATTCCAGTGAAGCAATTTTTAATTGATACTGATTTTGGCTCGTCTTTCGGCAGTGCCCCTCTCGTCTCCTAGCAACTTGCGTGTGTCAGAGGAGTGGTACAACCGCTTCAGGATCACCTGGGATCCACCACAGGCTCCCACCGTGGGGTCTAGGATAGTCTACCAGCCTATTTCTGGTACTAAAACACACACACACACACACACACACACACACACACACACACACACACAGCTCTGACCCAAGCTAAAATCTAATCCTAACTCTAGCCATAACCATAATCTCAAACCCGACTTCTAACCTTAAAGTAATCCCTTGGGAAGACCAGCAAAATGTCTTCACCTTAAAGGATTTTCCACTTGATTTCATCCTTGTGAAGACATTTGGGCTTCATAAGCACTGACACAAAGGCACTTGCACTGCTACAGATATATCTATATAGATCTAGACTACAGATAGATAGACAGATAGATACCTCTGCACCTGTATACACAGACACACACCCTCAGACATGACTACAAATGGACACACCTGTGCTGATATACACAAAATAGCGAAAGCATTAAATGGAGACAAAAAGACAGACTTTGTGGGCTCTTCTCAGTCTTTTGCCCCGGGACACTGACTCATCAAAACATACTAATTCCCTTGTTGTGGGAGGACCCAGCAGCAACAAACCTGTGACAAAGCCGTAGCTTAAGCAACACAATGCTCACAGGGCTTTTTGAGTGGCTTTACTGATAGTGACTTTTTTTCTCTCTTTCTTTTTTAACAGAAGGCTTGAGGCTTAAGGGAAAACATTACCTATCTAGGATTGAAATAAAACATCCCCCTGTGTTGTCTCGAAGCAAAAAAAAAAAGGCATCAGCAAAAAAACCCATTTTCACTGCTCTGCTTCTCTAGTGCTAATTGTTTCATCCTTCCAAGACAAGGCTCCAGTCTTTATAGTTTCCATGACTGTTTTCAGTCATCTAAACACAATTACTGTGTCTCTGAGGTCCCAGCTTCAAGCAGGCAGACCGAATTAACTTGATTACAGGAATTAAGTTGAAGGGAAATATATTTCACCCAGCTCCTGTTGTCAGTGTGAGAATCTCAGTGTGTGGATGCAGGACAAGTGCTTGGATGTACTCTGTACCAGCGGTCACACACACAGATACTGCTACATGCAAACACATATGCACTTAATGATGCAAACACATAAAAACATGCACGCACACACAGACACTGACACACTCAGCCTGTTTCCTATTATGCAGTATTTTGGAGGGTGTGTGCTAAACCAAACTGCTGCTCCTCCTCTATTGATCTTCTCAGTTATTTTTGTTCTCCCTGTATTTTTCTCGTATTCACTTCTTAATTGTATCTATTCATGCATCTTATTTGTTTTGGAAAGTACTTTTCAATGGTCGTATTGTCTTTATTATACATATATCTATATATTAATCTAATTTACCGGCCTAAAGGAGGCATGTATGTGTGTTTGAGTTCACTTTGCGTAGCCTAGGTAGCTCTGTTTACATTAGCTGTGTGTGTGTGTGTGTGTGTGTGTGCGTTCAGTTCCAGGACAGGTTCTGGAAACAGCGGTGGGCGAGGATATGAACTCCGTGCTCCTTCTGAATCTCCTGAGTGGGACGGAGTACAGCGTCCAGGTGACGGCCTCGTACCCGGCGGGGGAGAGCGAGCCGCTGCTGACCACTGGGAAGACATGTGAGCCTCCAGCCTGACACCTGCACAGAACACACACCACAGCTCCTCTTCTTCTGTCCTCTTCTTTATCTTCTCTTTTTCTTTACATTTCACCTCTTCTTCTCTTCAATTCCAAAAGAGAAATTATGGCATCGAATAGTCATTAAAATGTCTATTCTATTCTTCCTTGGAATGCCAGGAAATCTAACAAATTCTTGGGAGAAGCTATGGAGTATCATCCTCCATTTTAAATAATTTGTGGAAATTCAACATTTTAGTTGTCAGAAAGTCAGGGAATATTACATTTGACATAGCAACCCTGTGATTTCATACCATTTTTGGAGAAGTGGGGCATGACGACAGCACATTGACACTGTTAGCATGCATTATTAGATTAGATTAGATTAACCTTTATTGTCTCTTATGAGAGAAATTATTCTTGAGAATTTGAGAGAACACAGTTAGCATGCAACAGAACACAAAATATCGGTATACCCTTACAACATATACATTAAAATATTGCAATTCCCCTAAAATAGCGATGTATCACACGATATTGCACATTCCCTTCATTTATCAATGTATTACACTTCAACAGGGATATTCAGTTAAAATTTTAGGAGATCTGGTTCCTCCCTAGCAGAAGTCCAAGCCATCATATTCAACGTTTCTTGTGATTTATAGGTCCACATGGGTGTAATATTGAGGATCTATATGTGTGTAGGTGTGTGTACATAACGACAAAATGTAATAAAGTACAGTTCAAAAAAAATAACACATACAGTAGCCACAACAAACAACAACACTATAAAATGTTTGTGAACTGTTTTGAGGTCTGGGTGGAACCATTATTTAGTCCGGACCTGGACCGCAGTCCGCTAATTGGTGACATCGGCACTAGATCTTGCACAGTTCCCCTACGATATATTGCACTTTCCTCACAGGAGCATAAAATTTATACTTGTAGTTTTTATAGTTTTAAGTTGCTTTCTCAGTGTCTCCTCAAATACTCTCTGTGGAGTAGATGGAGGCTGCAGGTGATTAGGATTTGCAGTTGTGACTTGAGTTTGATGGAGCGGTCACTCAAACCATACACTTAGTGAAACCAATGGGTAATGATAAAAGTGAGTTCTGTAAAAGTGAGGTTTGAGAGTATTTTCTTTAATGGAGCTGTTACAGAGGCCACGCCGCTTTTCCGGAAAATGTTGCTCCAAAGTGTGTGGCTCTAATGGAGCCGTCACCATCACCTCACGTTTTCAGTCTAAAGTTGGCCGAGGCGGGACTCTCCGAAGAAGGAGCCTGAGGGAGGGAAACTAGTTGATGAAAGTGAGAAAGGTACAATATGCATATTAACAGCCTGCTGATACCATACGGTCTAATTTCCATTGAGACTTTGGCAAACAGACAGATAGACAGAGGGACATTAATATTCCCCAGCCAGCCAGAGAGAACAATCCTTTTTGCATATAGATTTGGTATCAGTAGGTGCAGCAAGGCCTAATTCAGGCTTTAGTGCCTCTCTCATCTAAAACAAATAGAGTGTCGGAGAAGGAGAGGGTGAGAGAGCGAGATTGTGTGTGTGTATGTGTGTGTGTGTGTGCAAGCACGTGCATCTATGTACATGCAGGCTTGAAGCCCTTCTCACAGGCTATCAGACTAGTGCTGTGTCACTATCTGTCACTAAACATTGATGTTGTCTTTTGGGATTACTCTCTCTCTCTCTCTCTCTCTCTCTCTCTCTCTCTCTCTCTCTCTCTCTCTCTCTCTCTCTCTTTCTGTTTCTTTGTGTGTGGGTGTATGTCTTTCTGTGTGTGTGTGTCCATCAGCAAAGTGCTGTATCATCCATTGCTTTAGAACTTCTTGTTGCCTTTTAGGCTTACTGTCTGATTGGCCAGTCACGACACATCAAATGAAAGAGCACCGGCGGGATTAGAGCAAACATGCTGCAATAGATTTGATCGCTCTTAACTTCACATTAAGACAAAGAAAGTTTGGGATTTCTATTTTTATAACTAAAATCCTTTTTTTTTTCATTTGGAGAAATGTGTTGAAAAATGAAAGTTTATGACTGAATATAGACTCATAGATTTACACATAATCTACATTCAACAAGGGGATTGCACTTGATGCAGTAATTTGGGATTCACTTGTGCTGCAGGAATTTGTCATTCCCCTTCATCCTCTCTCTGATCAGCTCCCTGTGGAATATGAATGACAACTTCCTCTTGCTTTTCTGTCTCAATTAAGCTCTGATAATGAAAGAATTTCTTACAAGAGGAGAAAGTATAAGGCCTTGACTTATAAATGTATTAACGTTAGATCTATTTCTCTTAAAACTTGTGGCGACACACTGACGGTACCTCTGTTGGCCCCTTCTCCAAATTCAACAAGCAGGATGGAAGATAGATCAGTTTCTTTTTTTTCCTTTCTATACGAAAAGGAATTTATCAATAAACATCATCATTTTTGGTTTCCTTTAGAATTTAAAATTCCTCTTTTCCCCGGATATGTGTATTGATCTGTTTTTATACATTGCAGTCTGTGTCATAAATTGTTATTTATGATTTACAAGTCTGACAATTAGCTGTAATGAATACATACTCAGCAGGGTGCTGATTAATTTTTATATTTTTTTCCCCCCAAAGATTTTAGTGTTTTTTTTTTCCAATTGTGTTTTCCTATAGTAGTTAAAATCATTGCCCATATTGGTACTTTGCAGCGGAGAGGGTTGTTTTATCAAGGGGGAGAACCTTTCAGTTATTTGTCATTTTAATAAGGAAGCTACTGCACCATCACCATTCATCTTCACTCACGCTGTACATTTCCCTGCACCGCATATTCACTGCAGCCTAATCATGTGGTCCAGCTGGCATTTTTGCTACAATAAATAAAACATGCTACTATGTTGTATTAAAAGGTAATTATTGGTACATGGAGGGCCGTTGGGTGAAATGAATCTGCTTCAACCAAGTAAAGTTTTATGCAGTTTGTAATGTGGTGCTGGCGCTGCAACCACGCAGTAAAACTCTGCTTTCAAAAGCACTGCTCAAAGGTTGCTCAATCAACCTGGTGTAACACCCAACTTTGAGAGATGATGACTTTAAATACAAAGAATGTGCTCTATGGACAAAAAGTGAGAGAAATATGTTTGCCATTGAAAGGTTTATGTGGAAGAGGCACAACGAGGAACAGGCAGCGGTTTGAACTCTGAAAGGTTGGGGTGGAGGAGGAGCACGTAAAGTTTTTGTCTTTTTTTTCTTGACTCAATGTGACCTTGTTGACTCGGTGCCACCACTTGCCTCAGTTGCTGCGCTCACTCGCTTAAGCTGTCATGAATTTTCAGGAATGGAAGGGGGGAGCATGCTTTTTTTTCTTTTTAAATTGCAGGGTGATGGAGTGGGAGGAGCTTATTTCTGGCATGGAGGCAACAAACTTTTAGGAGTAGAAAGGGCTGAAAACAGCAATATGGCTGGTCCATGTGAATTAGTATTGGTTTAAAACATTACATCTTGAAAAGTCTCCAAAGCACGCATTACTTTCTGCATTGTTAGTAATAGAGATTACAAATTCCTATAATCCACAATCATATTCAGTTTTTTTCTCATTTAACTATGGACAAAATCTTACCCCTTTAGTTGTTTAAACCAAAGCAGAAACCTCAACTCTAACTCTAATTGAACCAAAGATGCCACAGCTGCTTAACCTAAAAGTTGCATTAAGCACCACTGGACGGTGTTGAGAGCAAACAACAAAACCACTCCTTCCCCAGCAGATCACTTGTGCAAAACTGAAAGTTCAGGAAAAAATGTGCTTTTTGAATGGAAATGAGAGATAAATTTCACTCTCACAAAGCTCCTCTTGGATTACTGGATTATTGGATTGTTGGATTATTTTATCTTTCATCTCAGATTCAAAAGTGTGGTAAAGCTGCAGACTTTCAGCCACAAGGTTAGCTGCTTTGAATGAACTATTTCTGCCGCCACAGTGCTGATTGCAGCGAAAAATGCACTTGTGTGGTTGGGCTGAATTTTTTGAATTATGTATATCTGCAAAAAGTTTGGTTTCAGAGGGTTTAAATAAAGCTTATAGCTGTGAGGGGGTGATGATGAGAGCAGAGGAGGAGCTTATTGTCAAGACATTTGGAAAGCTGACACCAGGAACTAACAACAGGCTGGCTGTAAACTGTACATTGGAAAGACGACTCACAGTGATGACTCACATTGCAAGGGATCATTTTCCTGCAAAACTTACTGCACCCGATAATGCAGCTTTAAGTGTCAGCTAACCTGTGATTGAACCCATAGTGATGACAAACATGTAAACACAGTGTGACTAAAATGTGCTGTTGTCACAAAATCTCTTTTTGGTGGTGGAATAATCACATATTCTTGTCTTCAACACTGGAGCTAGAGCTAACTACAGTTGGTGCAGAGAGGCAACTCGATCCCTTCAATCACACTTATTGGCCTGTATGATTTGAAGCAAGCTCCTTTGTCAGGGCACAATACATTATGCGTCATACTGCAAAAAAGCCAAAACTATGAACTTTGAAATAATAATGAAGAATAATAGTGGCAACAATAATACCAATAAGCTTAACAATCAAAGGATAATTATTCGGATTGTTTTTTTTTTTTTTTTTTATCTGAATATTGTGAAATTAAAGCACTTTAATCCTATAGTGGACATTATTTACAAATTAACATGTCATTTATTTACTTTTTATGTGCATTTTTATGTGCATATATTGAAAATTTCAAAGCCTCTCTCCCTCCTCCTTTTATCAAGCACAGAGGTTATGTCTGTCCATTCGCAATATCTCTGTGTGGTCCACCTTGGTTTATATAAGTATTTAATACTCATTTTAATCTGACCTTTCCATAATTAAATGCCAAACTAGCACCAGCGATTTTTCTTTTTTCAACTTTTGTCATCTCTTCTTTTCATATTCTCCTCATTCTCTGCTCTTTCTTTGACCTAGTTTTCATTTTTTCGTGCATGTTTGCCTATTTGCTTTACATTTGCATTTCAGTAACAGAATGTGCTTGTGCGCTTACATGTACACCTACGTATTGTTATATGTACACAGTATGTGTGGGTGCATTCATGGACATATTTGTTTGCATACATGTGTGCTTGTTGCATGCCTGTGTGTGTGTGTGTGTGTATATGTGCGAGTATCTGTTTGTATATGTTTGTGTGTTTGCATATAATTGAAAGGAATGAGCGGATGTCATATGAATTATTCAATAGTATTTAAAATAAGGCACCTGCCATATGGTTCCTGCATAAAATATCCATTTAATGGCGCAAGAGCCCAGTGTATTTTATACCATCAGCATATTCTGTTAACGAAGGGGAAGGAGAGAGACAGAAACAGAGAGGGAGAGAGAGAGAGGTTCCTCGGAGATTTGCTTGCTATCCACAGTACACTGGAAACTGAATACAAAACAAGATGCGACCATTTAAATCGCTCAAGGTATTTTGCATTTCGCTGCATCATGCCTCATCACTTTCCTAGAGGCAGCTGAACAAAGTCTGACCAGTTCTGCAACTTAATAATTTGTCCCACAGTCGACTGTGCACTTTATCCAACTGCAGCTACCCACACAGACAAACGTCCACCCAATGAGTTTGAGGCGAATTAGTCACAGCCACGCAAAAAGGTGAAAGGTGACACAGAAATACACAAAGTTACTGCTTTTACGAATAATAACCTTCATGATTTCACTTGATCTGATGTGGGAGTTCAGTAAAATACACTGAGTTGAAAACAAAGATGATTCATTTAGGATCGGTTTAGCCTCTGGGGGGGCGGCGGCCAGTTTTTCGGGTTTTCCAGTGTCGCTGGAAACCATTTCTGTTTCTTTTATTACACAAGTGGAACGTTTCTCAAACACGCAGTATAAAATCATTGATATTTGTTGTTGGTGTTTTACATCAAGACGACATTTCGGCCAGTGCGTTATGCCTCTTTAACTCCCCATGTGGACTGTTAACCTTCATAAAACCACTTCTGATACCAAAATCTTTGTTTTGTGAGGGATGTAGTCTGTAGTTTGTAGCATCTTTAGTAGGTTTAAACCTGTTTATCAGTTTACTGACATATTGTACCAATATCTGCCTTTTTTAAAATATTGGATACTGGCTTGTCCAAGTCATCTTTTTCCAATGTGAAAGAAATTATTCTATAGCTGTTTTGGTTGTTTTTTGTTTAAGATTGTATCTTGCATAGTAGTTTTCAAATAGAAGATACTGAAGTTCATTATAAATATAAACTACTGGCAGCTTTACATTAAAATAAAGGGTCTGTATCAGTCTTAAAAACCCATGCCAACTGAACCTGAGTCTGTAAAATGACGTGTGATGAAAGAGATTGGGTTTGGTCCCGGCCTCATCTTGGTCATTGCTTACTGAACATTACTGGGTCTTGTGTCATGGAAACCTTTTTTTCTGAGGGATCAGAAAATAGATCCTAAATTAATCTAATTTAATTTATTCTCTCTCCCCCTCTCTCTTTCAGTATTCCTCGGTGTCTCTGGCTTGTCGACCTACCAGGTGCGTCCCAGCAGCATCTGTGTGCAGTGGCAGCCTCTTCCACACGCCACACTGTACAGAGTGGCCATACAGTCAACACTCAGTAAGTACATTTACTATAGGTGTGTGTGTGTGTGTGTGTGTGTTTGCATGTTGTGTTGCTCAGATTCCAAGTCAAAGCACAATGTTCTCAAATGTGGTGAAAGCGAGTGTTATTTTACTGAACGCTTGCTGAGCACAAGTTTCCTGGCACTGCTTTCATTCAGGTTTGGAAAACAAGTGGTACCGTATTGCAGACCTGGGTGTGTGTATCTGTGTGTATGTGTGTGTGTGTGTGTGTGTGTGTGTGTCAGTGGACAGTCAGTGGTTCTCATCAAAGTTTCACGTGCATCCTCGGTCCTACCAACCCGTTTCACCATTCCACATTGTGAGAAACAAGGCCTTTGCCAGACAAGTGACTGGAATAAAAGTCAGCCACTAAATCAAATGTTTAACAGTCATACTAGAGTTGTGATATTCAGAGGGGTGGCTGGATTCAGATGCCAAACTCGGAATCTGTTTCCTTATAGATTTACGGCCTGTTCTCGTGAAAACGTCTCCTCCATTTGTTATTTGTACAAAGATAAGTCAGCCTAGGACCATGTGTGTGTGTGTGCGTGCACGCCTGCCTGCCTGATGCGTTTTTGTTCATTCAGCATGTGCGCTAGTTTTGCTGTGTGTGTATCTTTCACAAGAATCTGGATTCCTATTGATATGAGCCTCAGAGGGAATAAGTGTTTAATATTTCTGTCGTTCTTAACATGGCAGAGGTTTTTAGATTGTGAAGGAGACTCATAAATCTCTCTGTCCACAGGAAGGCAGCGAGATATGATATGCATATGATCTCTGCCCAGAGAGAAGACATGAGAGAAAACTGCTCTCCGTCATCGCATGAGAGAAAAGGCAAAAAGACGTAGAGAGTGTGACCTTTAGAGGCTGTTTATTCGACAGCCCGCTCTGATAAAAAAGTGGAGAGGGGGAGGTGAAGGAGGAGGGGAAATGGGAGCAAGGAAGAAAGAAAGGAATGAAGGAAGGAAAGAAAGAAAGGAACGGAAAGCTAATACACAATCTTTTCATTCAAATCAGTCTGCCAAAAAAAAAAAAAAATCTCTACATCCTTTTCTTTCCTCCTCGAAGGAAATGTTTTTTTCGGTCCTAACATCCCTCAAAAGTAGAAACTTTCATAAAATGTGAGTGTGGTTTGTCCTGCCATCAGAAGATCTTTGCTGGAGCGGGTCCGCTGACTTTGAACAACTTTGTCGAATCAGTCAGAGCATTCTGGATCATTTTCCAGAGATGGTGTAAAGGGGTGTTTTCTGTTTTACAGCTGCTGGTACTACAGTGGGTTCATAATAATGCAGCGATGAAAATATAACACATGCCATATAAGCTGGTTATCTTAATCCCCCGGTTTATCTGGCCATGGAAATCCCTTTGTTTGAGTTCATTCAGTTTTTAAATGTCATCTTGTGTCAAAAGGTCACAAAGGAAGTTCAAACGGATGCAGCAGTGCCACGTTTTCATTTACACAAATACTTACTCTGATTATAAAGGGAAAAGATGTATGCTGAATGAATGCAGCACTCAAAAGTCAAACTGCTTGCACCACGATGCTCTGTCTGTGTGCAGCAATGCAAATACCAAAAATAACAGTAAATTCTGCAACATTTTTCTCTCTGAATAGTTGGTTTACTCTTGGTAAATATGTCATAGGCCATGTAGGGAAGCTGCAGGACTGTCAGGGGCTAAAGGAGTCTCAAAATATCCTGCTTATTTAAAAGTACTTTTACTTAAGCAGAAGCAAAATTACTGGTGTAAAAGTCTGCTAATTTGTGCTCAGTCACATTTGCTGAGTTACTTTTAAATAAACACACACTGCTACGTGTCATCTCTTCCACGCTATGAAAAAGGGACAAAAGGTCAGAGAGTTCAGCACTTCATATCAGAGTTATATTTAGAACCACTTGAATGAGGCTGCCTTTTTAATTTGATTATTCACAGTAACAGAAGTGTTGTGTGCATGTAAACATACCCAGTGAAATAAAAACTCATTTGAATCTGAAAGCTCAAACACATTTTTGTGCATGCCCACAATCAGCCTCGGGCTCATTTTGATTTGAGCAGCTTTAGGTTTTTGTGTCTTGCTGAAACTGTAGATTATAGCCATCATTTTCTGATGTCTCGGTCTCAGAGAGAGACGTGTTTCACATCTGAAATCATGTCACTATCATATGCAAATTCTGTTTTTATAGAGTGGATTTTTTTAATGTGCTAGTAGGAAGATAGGTTGAGATAATTGTTTGATTGGGACGCATTAGAATCGGCTGGTTTATGCTGAGATTGAGGACATGAATAAAAATACCTATGCATCAGAAAACATGTGCAGTAGAGCTCAGACACACACACACACTCACACACACACACACACACACACACACATACACACACACACACACACTACCTGCTGCCAATTACTGTCAGAAAGAAAGCAGCAAAAAGTAGGTTTGCTGCCTCCGGTTTCGCCTCCTCTCCCACCCACACCGTCCTCCTCCCTCCCTCCGTCTTTCATGTTCCCTCTGTTTACCTCTGTCTCTCTCTGCCTGAGTAGTAGCCGGATATTCAAGCCGGAGTTTAGTGATCAGTTTTAATCCACACAGAGCCAACCAGCTGCTTAAACACCTCCTCAGACAGAAAAGTGCAGCTTCTCCATGACAAGCTGTTTCCCTAAACTTAATCTATGGCTGTTTCCTGTGTGGGAGAGGAGCTAATTTGTCATCCTCCTGGATAAGAGACACACTGGGAAATAGAATTAGGCTAATGAAACTGACAAATGGCAGCTATTAGTGTATGTGTACGTGTGTTTCCACTTTGTCTTTGGCTGCCAACATAAATGATTCTCACTCTCAGTCTTCCTCTGTCAGCGGGATGCGTGTGGCGTTTTCCCAATACAGCGTTTTGAAGCAAACACACAAAATAAAAATGTTTACGTTTTTAAGGAAGAGAGATGGTCTTCATTCCTGAGAGTGTCACAACAAAAGATGAAATAAATCTCGGTTTCCTTTCTTTCAATTTATTTTTCAATGGCAATAGACAAGTTTCCCATTCCGAGGCACTTCTTTTATTTAGCTCTGTGTTCAGGTGCCTTATCGATCAGGCGTATGAGTGATGCGACTGCACATACGTCGCAGTTTGTTTCTTCTGTAGTGTTTGTTTGAGAAGTTTCAGTGTCACACCCATCTGTTGTAGTTCTGCAAATGACTGGGTGACTTTCATTCAGTGCAATCATTTCTAACCTGGTTTTCTGTGCTGCTCTAGAAACATAATCAAGGACTGCGGCAACCTTTTATTTCAATTAAAGCGCTTGGATCATGTGTGGAGCGCAAAAATGAAAGTATTCATGCTCTGAATGCCTTTTTTGTACTTAAGTCCATCTGCTTTTCAAGCTTGAGAAGATTCTTTTAACATGTTGCAGTAAAATTAATGGTAATTCAAGATTATTTGCTCCATGACACATTTGGAGCTAGTCTGCCTGTTTGAATCCCCAAACAAGTGAAGCATTGCTGTGTAGGGCAGTGTGTTAATGACCTTTCTCTGTCTCAAAGTTACCTTTAATGTGCCCTTGAGCAAGGCACTTTACTGACCAGTTGCTCCAATAGAGCTCAGTGTTCAGCACTAGAGGGCTGTGATAGTGTGGATAAGCTCTCAGGCATAAATGTTCATAACTGAGAGTTAATTTGAAACAAGGATTGTCCAACAAACCAAGCTTGGTATGATTTGACACCTGATTTGAACTTTTCTCATGTTAAGTCATCTCTGTTTTGACTTGCAGACGGTCAGAGGCAGGAAGTGAGCCTTGGAGGCGGGGCTTCCCGGCAGTGCTTCTACGACCTCACTCCCAGCAGCCAGTACCAGATCAGCATTCACACCCAGATCCAGGAGACGGAGGGACCTGCTGTCTCCATCACGGACATGACATGTGTGTAGAAAATGCTCTTCATATATAAAATCTTCCTTTTATTTTCACCTAGTCTTCATTTACTTTCTGAAGGACTGATTCCCCTCTCTTCTCCTCTGTCCCTTTCATGTTGCCTATTCCTGATGTCCTTCTGTGCATTTACTTAGTGAACAATTTTACATTGATAAAAACATTTAAAAGATGCCTAAATGGCTTGTCTACTTGTCTTCATAGGGTTTAAAAGTGAAGGTTTAATAGAAGTATATGCTGTTGACCATGCTATTAAAAGCACAAAGCACTACACTTGTATGTATATATGAAGTTCTTGTGCATATGCTTGATATTAACTGTGTTTTATGCATTACCTCAGTATGCAATCATTTACTAAGTGCTTGGTCTAAAAATGGACTGCATTTAGCTCAAAAGAACATGAACTATATAAGATCTAAAGCAGAGATTCAACATTTAAATGACGTCTAGTGCTCAGAGAGAAGCTCCCTGCACATGATCAGAGGTAAAATCATTTTGTGCTAGCTGGATCATTGTTTCTCTATGGACCAGTTGCCCAAAATGCTTTAGTGCAAAGTTCAATATTTTTCAATTTTCACCCCGTTTGCCGCTGACCTTTCAGAAGTGCAATCAGTAAGAAAAAATCAGCGGCTGAGAACAAATTGATATCATGGTCTGGGGTGACAAATCATAGCATGACAACATAAACAACATCAGCGTCCTCCTAGTGTTTGTGAAGGGACAGAGCAGAGACGACAAATTTGATCATAGCCTAAACATCAGGACTGTCGCTGCTGCAACATTAATTATTTACAAGATAAGACAATGGGATTAATGTTGCAGGAACATTACCACCAACAGTGGACATGGGCACTGAGTGAAGAGCTCGCTGCTGATCGTCTGCAATGACCATTACTCGTCCTCCCCCTTTCTCTTCTTCTTCTCCTCATCCAACTCAACTTTCCTATCTTTTTCCAAACCTCGTCTCCCTCTGAAACCATCATTCTCTCTCCCCTGTCACTCGCGCCCCTCCCCCATCTCTCTCCCCACTGACTTTCTGTCTCTCCCCGCTCCTCTCGCTCTCTCTCTCTCCTGTTAGCCCTCTTCTGACCCCAAACTTTTCCTTTTCCTCCTGCCGTCTCTCTCCAAGGACTGTCTCACCTCTGTAACCCTCTTCTTCTTCTTCATCCACCTATTTCTCCCACGGTCTCTCTCTCTTTGTGTGTGTGTGCGTGTGTGTGTGTGTGTGTGTGTCTCGCCCTCTCTCACTCCCAGAGCAGATAGAGACCATTGTTGCAGTTCATTGGTCAGCTGATGAGCTGAGGTGAACCTCACAGTGATCTCAACTCACTACCTGGGTTATAGATAAGTAGATACATGGACACACACAGGCAGATACGCACACACACACACACACACACACACACACACACACACACACACACACACACACACACACACACACACACACACACTCAACTGATAGTATGTCTATGGAATAACAGCACTAGGAAATTAACTCCAATGATTTGTTTCAATAATAGTTTGCCCTTGTGTGTCTTGTTGTGACTTGTTAAAAAGCTGTTTGATGATATTTTCATTTTATCACTCACATGGAGAGTGACAGGACAGTGAAAGACATCAATAAGACTAATGAGCCTTTTTTCTTACTGTGGTGTTTCTAAAACATGTGGTTTGTGCCTCAGTCCCTGAGCAGCCAGGACGCCCCACCATTAACTGTTCGAAGATGTTTACCACAGTGTTGGCACAGCAGAGGCAATATTTGATTTTCTCCGAATTATATAGTGAGGTTATGAGCAAATTATCGAATTAGGCCAATTATCACTCTTTTCTCAAATAAGACCCCTAAAGTTATCGTGAACACTTTATTTGCACACATGTGAAGCTGGTGTGCTCTGTCTGAGTTTGTGGACAGTCTCTAATCTTTCCAAGATGATTTACTTTCTGCGCACGGCCCTGGCGCTGGCTTGACAGAACCCACTGCTTTCTGCAAAGTAATTGGCTTGGCGCTGTGGAACCCAGGGGCTGTTTTTCGATTCCAAATCATAGTTTAAGGAGACAGCATCTAGAAAGATCCCAGATCGATAAAAAATACTTTCATAATACCAAAGTTGTAGAGGGAAGGAAAGAAAGAGGTATAGAAAGAAAGTAGGATGGAGGGATGGAGTCTGACTGCTGAATCTCAGTGATAGATAGAGAGACAGGACACAATACAGAAAGCTGGATTGCACTCCATGTACCTTGGTTGTAAATACAGATTATACTAGAAAGCTTTTCCCTAGAAAGGTCCAGGACTCAGCTGTCAGAGGCAGGAAGAGGATTTGCAGAGTTCCAGTGTAATAGAAATGGGACATTAACTACTGCTGTCTCTCATTGTACCAATACGTGGCTTAGCTTATCAAGACAAGTGTGTGTGTGTGTGTGTGTTTGTGTGTGTGTGTGTGTGTGTGTGTGTGTGTGCTTTGGATAGATAAAGCAGAAGATGGTGCCACTTGTCACTGCCATCATGATCGATGACCTTGTCTTTCCTTCCTTGCCTTGGTGTGTGTGTGTGTGTGTGTGTGTGTGTGTGTGTGTGTGTGTTTGTGGTGTCCAGTACCAGCTCCCACCCAGGCTCCGACTGAACCCCCCGCCACACAGCCTCCTCCCACCATCCCCCCTGCTAAAGAGGGTGAGTGAGAAACCGAACACACACACACACACACACACACACTCACACCTACCTTGTACCCTATCAGGTCACCATTCAGTAGACACCCAGCTGATACTCCACCTTCTCTGTTCCTGTCTGCTGAGTCCAGGTAAAAAGGTTGATCTGCAACACTACCTTCACTAACATATACTCACAACCACACACACACACACACACACACACACACTTGCTCTCCCAGTCTTTCTGTTTCTGTCCTGAGTATGGCGCTGAATAAAGGTTACCTGTCATCACAGATGGAGAGGTTGGTCTGACAAAGGTCAGAAACTTCGACAGAAATGCTTACAGACCAGCATAGCAGGTGTTTGTCTGTGTGTGTGTGTGTGTGTGTGTGTGTGTGTGTGTGTGTGTGTGTGTGTGTGTGTGTGTGTGTGTGTGTGTGAATTGACAATGAAAACAACAGGAGGGACAGTGTGAGACAAAGTGATGGGTGTGAAGAAAAGTGAGAAAAAGCTAGCATGGGATGTGGAGGGAGGAGCAGACAGACACAAGACAGGAAGAGACGGACATGAATAACGGCAGAGAGAGTAAAAGTGACAGAAAGCCAGGAGAGGCAAGAGATGTGTGTGTGTGTTTAAGAGAGATAATGACACACACGGAGGAAAGCATGGTTCAAATATGACCACAACTTTCATGAGAATCAGCCTCTGATCAAAACACTCTGCTGCTGACCTTTACTCTGACATTTCTGACAGACTTAGAGCTCAGCTCATGACGATCTGTAAAAGTGCTATTATGACATCATGTCAGAGTAGGGACGCTGCCTTTGAAATATTCTATTCTATTCTATTCTGTTTAATTCTGTTCTATTCTATGCAATTATGACATAATTTCAGAGCAGATACAATATCATAGAAATATTCTATTCTATGCTGTGCTATTATATGTTGTTATGACATCATTTCAGAGTAGAAACACTTCCTTTGAAATATTCTATTCTGTTCTGTTGTATTCCATTCCATTCTGATCTGTTCTATTCTGATCTGTTCTATGCTATTCTGTTCTATTATGAAGTCATGTCAGAGTGGAAAACACTTCCTTTGAAATATTCAATTCTATTCTATTCTGGTTCTATTATGACATCATCATGTTTTAGTAGAAAACATGTAGAAATATTCTATTCCATGGTATGCTCTGTTCTGTTCTGTTCTCCTATCTTATCTTTTGTTCTGTTCTGTTCCATTCTACTTTATTCTATTCTATTTTTCGTTCTCTGGCTTTAGAAGTACCGTCAGCTGGATTTTAAAGTTCTGAAGCTCCGACTGTACTTCCTAATAAAGTGTACACATATTTCAATTCTCGCAGGCTTTTAGAGAGGCTCACATGTTCATCACAGGGTTTTAGCACAGAACTGGGGTTTGAAAAACCACACAACAATGTCGAAGCAGCAAAGATAAGGCTATTGGGAGCCATTCAGACACACTAAGTAAAGAAAAAGCACGTTCAGAAACCTTAAATAAGGAAAAGGCACAATCAACCCAGGAGTATGAATGGGCACATTCAGGACTTTGTGCAAGGAAAAAAACACAAATGTGTTGGATATTGCCCATTTAAGTAGACAAAAAAGGCACTGAGTTGCAACAGAGTTGGAAATCTCAAGAATTGGGGTGTGCACTGCCTACCCTTATGTCTTATCAAGTGTGAGCCATGTGCAGACTAAACAGTGGAGCCAGACTTTGCATATTTATCTTGGTCCAGTGGATGTGTATTTACAGTAGTTCATGCTATGCATATTTGCGATGTGTCTGAATGTATTAGCCCTCTAGTTAACATTCAGCTGATGCTTTATCCTCTACTGACCTTTGTTGTGTATAAATTTACACTTTTTAAATTCACAGATAAGATGCTGTGCTGGCTAAATCTAAATCTCTGTCTTTCTGTTTTCCCGTCTAGTGTGTAAGGAGGCCAAGGCTGACCTGGTGTTCCTGGTGGATGGTTCCTGGTCCATTGGAGATGACAACTTCCTGAAGATCACACGCTTCCTCTACAGCACCATGGGATCACTGGATCTGATTGGACCGGACGGCACACAGGTCCACACCTCTATCGTTTTACCTTAAATAATTGGGCCTCTGACTGGGAAAAGACACTGTGTTTGACCTCAAAGGAGGAAACTCAGGAATGAAACTTTATGAATAAGTTGAACACTCGTACCTCCTTATGTCTCTCTCCTTTTCCTAAATACACTGCAACATTACAATAAACCTCTTTGTTTTCTCATGCATGTTTGTGCAGGCAGACTGGTTTGACATAGGCTGTGATTGATGTCTAGTCAGCCATCAGTTAACATCATAAATATGCAACAAATACATAAGAGAAGTTGTAAATAGGCATTGATACAGTAAATTGAATCGTCCCTGTTCCTGTTCACTCTCACTGTGATTAATTCTCTTTACTGTACTCCTCAATGTCCATTTTCATACTGATAAATGGATTGTCAAGGGAAATGGACGCAGAGCAGATGCTGCGCTCTTGAGCGGCTACACTGAAAACAGCAAAATATGTTGAAATAATACAATTTATACGTCATGGCAAAATCTGTGGGAAAAGAGCCCATTCAAGACAGAGAGAATGTTCCAGATAGAAAAAAAAAAAAAAAAACGTTTTCCTTTGTGTCCAAATATATCCAAACATCCTGGGGAAGGTTTCCATTCAACAGCTAATGGAGTCTGGGGACAGGAAGCTGTACATTCATATTGGACGGGTGGACGGTGATATGACGCTACGAGTTGCTTTCCCAGGATCAGCAGCCTGCTTTCTGTAACGTGGCACTAATTCTCATTTGACGTTTCTTTTCCTTTTGCTTCATTCTTCTGGCTTCTCTTTTTTGGCTTAAATTGCCTTGCTTCAAAAATGCTAAAAAATTAAATAAATAAAACAATGATCGGATCTTCTGTAACCAGAATCTTGAACAATCCTAGGTTGTCCCATGTGGGTTTGCCTCATTTATTGTTGTAGGAAGGAGGCCGCCGCTGCTGCTGGCATTCATGATCTGTGGAGAGATGCACCAAAGTAGAATTTCCCTCAGCTTTCTTTGGTTATCCACTGAGGAATCAGCATGGTTGCAGCCTTGTGTTGATATAAAAAAGTCAGAGAAGTTGAGAGAGAACTTTTGACCCCTAATGAGCAAACCTTCTCTTGGTGGAAATATATTTTTTTATAGTTGAAGAGCCAAACTAGTTTACTCTTAACAGAAAGAACGGTTGTGTTGGTGAAAGGTTCCAGTCTTAAACACATGAACATTGTTTAAAACCTTGGACTGGGGATTTCATTACTTGTGCCGTTTCGCTGTTTGATGTATTTTTGTAATTGCACATCTAACTCATATTTGTACCACATATGTAATGGTGTTTAATAAGAGGAAAAAATGCAGTGATCTAAATCAGAAGCATAAACTGTCAGGTTGCTAAAAATAAATGAGCAAGGCCTTCGTTGTAGATTGATTTGTAGTTAAACAGACAGACCTTACTTCTCTCTCCCATTCAGGTCCATTGTAGCTTTGTGGTTGCTGTTTTCTATTTTCTTTGTGTTTGCCAATTTTACACCCTTAAACAACAAATGGCACCTGAGACACAATGTGTGATATGCTTTGGGGTGGAATTTTCCTTTTAGGCTTCGGGAGATGGCCAGCAGGGTCAGGCACTGGCTTCAGAGCACAGGACGTACATGAGGAACATTTTGAATTGCTTCCACAGGGGCAGAATTATAGCCAAATCTTTTTTGTTATTCTGCTTTTGTCTCTTGAAACCCACTGTTGTATTTATATTGATTTTTTTTTTTTTTTTTTTACATTTTTCTTTACTCAGTTGCTGGTTTCTAACCCCGCTGCAGTGAATATTACCCATCTCCTTTGCCTCAGAGTGTTTCTCATGGATCAAGTTCATCTGCGGAGAGAGAGCAGGCGAATATTGCTTTGTCAGGCTCAGGCTCGGGCAGTGGTTCCCCGCTGACTTCGCTAACTGTTGTGTAAATTCCTCAGAGCCCTTGTCCCACATAACCCTACACCATGTCAGCAGAGCTCTGTTTGTTCATTTGTCACTCAGTGCAGCAGTGCCTACTAAACCCTCCTATTTCATTTGTGTAATATGTGCCGTTATGCAGTGCGCTCTCCCCGATGTACCCCATAACCCACTGGCAGTTGGCTACCCGGAGCAAAACACTGGCTGTAATGTGAGAGAGTTGGCTGTACAGTAAAGAGAGGCTTGGCTGGTGAATGTAGACTTGTCTCAGCCAACAACAGCACCATTAGCAGTCTGCAGATAATGATAGTTGCTTGCCTCCTTATAGTAAGGCAATTAGGCTGATTATGGCTCTGATGCTGGAGTCTGGATATGTATTTCAGTGTATTTTCACCTAGTGCTTAAAGAGCTTTTCATGAAACGAGGCTATAATGTGATACTCCCATTTGGTGACGAGCTTTTATTTCATGTGCTCAGTGTGCAGAAATATTAGGACCACCTGCTGTATTCAAGAAATTGACCGACCAGGTGGAAAATAGGTGAAAGCTCCGATCCATTATTAGTTTAATCGGTTCCAGTAAATCCACTTCAGTTGAGATAAAAGGAAGGCAAGAGGAAGAAATATTTTTGAAACCTTTAGACAAAACAGACTCTTGCAGCAAATGCAAGTGTTTGGAAGACATAGATAATGTTGTGTAGATATAGATAGATAGATAGATAGATAGATAGATAGATAGATAGGTATCAGAAATGTAATTTATAATTTAGGTGTACACTGTCTGCATGCAGTACTGACATCAGAGGGGCAAACTTGTTACAAAAACTTGTTTGAAATACCAAAACTAGAAAGAAAGTTTGAGGATCCTGGCTTCTTCCTCTTCGGCCTCATACTGCTCAAGCGCTCATGATCAAGGCACAAAGCTGCAGCCTTGCCAGTGGTTCAGCTCAGTGGCCAACAAAGAGCACTTGGTGGCTGCCAGGTGTGAGGAATGTGCAAAGATGTACAGCGCGAACATGAAGGAAACTAGAAAGGGCGCTGTGTCAGCCTCAGTGAAGGCAAATTTGAAACAACTTGACACCCAGTGGAATGCAGCTTGCTCTAATTTGATTTGACGTTTGATTTGAACTTCTCTCTGTCTCTCTAGGTGGCCATTGCTCAGTTCAGCGACGATGCACGGACAGAGTTCCAGCTGAGTTCCCATGGCAACAAGGAAGCGCTGCTGGAGGCCATCCAGAAGATCAGATACAAGGGAGGAAACACCAAGACAGGTCAGGACAACAGGACTAGTAGTTTTATAAGTACGAGCGCTGTCATGGCAGAAGTACATGTGTCAGCAGAGGCCAACTTATAGATGTGATGCTACAGCCAATGCGGTTATTTATGGGCTTGATCAATCAGCCCACCTCAGGAGAGGATATGTGTAGAGCTGGATGAAAATCAAATATCATCATGTCTTTGACCAGATACCTCAATATCAATATTATGACGATATTGTAGGAATGACTATTAGTGCTTGCATACAACACAAGGAACATCTGATAAACAGTGACCTGGATATGATGACCAAGTAGGTCGAAGCAAATAATAGAACAACTACAACAGTCTAATAAGTAAAACCCCCAAAAATGCAGCCATTTACTGTAATACAGCCTTTAAACCCAGGAAAAGACAACATGTGTGCTATATAATGATATTACAATATCCAGTGTACTAGATGATATCTAGTCTCGTCTCGTGATATTGATATAATATTGATACATCGCCTAGTTGTAGATAAATGGAGGTGTGGAATTGGGGATATCACCAGAAGAATGTAAAATGTTTCTCTGAAACTGCTTTGCAAGACTTCCTGAAACTACGATGTACAAGGAAGAGGAGGGCTGCGATTTAGATTCAGGAAACAAAACAGCCAGTCTGGATTATAAATTTGTGTTTTCAGGGTGCCACAATCTTGGGGAAAGTGTCCAGCTGTTGTAGCGCTCAGAAAATAAATGTCACTTACTGTCGTGCACTCACATGGCATTACATTCCAGCTAACACAGGCTGCTCAGAGCACTCTAGGTCTCTTCAGTGGATCTTAAAGTGTCGGTCACGGCGCGGTGGCCGCCCTGCAGAAGTGTCCTTGAGCTTCCCTTCCAGCTCCAGAGCGGATCACAGCATCATCTTCTTCCCTCCTTTCTCTACTCCTCTCCCTTCCTGATCTTACCCCTTTTTCTCCTTTTTTTCTCTCTATCTCTTTGGCTCTTTTGCCTCCCCCCCACTGTCCTCTCCTCTGTCCTTCTGTTGTCTCCCCTCTCCTTTTTTCTGTGTCTTTGTCCTTACTTCCTCTCAGCATTCCTCCTTTTTTCGCCTCTCTTTTTTCACCCCCCCTCCCCGCTCACTTCCAACTCCCTCCTCTCCTTCTGTCCCAGTACACTCTCCTCCTCCCTCATCCCTTCCCTTTTCCTTGACCCTACTTCCTCTCTCCTGCTCGTCCTCCTTCTGTCCCCTCCATCTTCCACTCCTTATCTCATCCCCCGCTCCCCGCAGCCCCCCTCCAGTTTACCACGTGGAAACAGGTGGTGTTTTAGCTGACAGTACAGTGTGTGTATGTGTGATCTATGACAGAATGGAGAATAAACCATGAAATTTTATCTTCCCTACACAAAGGGGAAGACAAGGCAGCCAGCTCCCACAAGGTTATGCTTGCACATGCGGGCTCTCTCTCTCTCTCTCACACACACACACACACACACACACACACACGCAAACAAAAAACACACACACACACATGCATATACACACATACACGCTGCCCTGGGTGCCTCAGCATGGAATCTGTCTTCCTCACTCCCTCTTTTCTTCTAATGTCCTTATTTCCACTAGAGAATGCCTCACAGCATATTTCACAGAGAAATATCTTTTTAATTATTTCACAAATCCAGGTCTCTCACTCAGAGTACATTGCACTAGCCCGTCGTTGTGTGTATTATATCGCCAAGACACTCTTCTGTTGTATGTCTTACACTTTTCTTGGCATGTTAAATTTCTGCATTATTTCAAGCCAGCTGTAGCATGCATTGTAGTATACAAAATTCTCAGTGCATATGGCTGTATGAGTCATTTTGCATATCCGTGATTTTGTGCTGCTATTTTAGGCTAAGCCCTGTGTGTCTAATTGTAGATTATTTGCCTGTTCTGTATTAAGATGTTCTTTTTGTGCATTAGTTTGTTTTGATAGCCACCCCCATGCTCTGTTCATCTGTATTCATACATATAGCAGATTCTCTCACACATAAACTTTACACACACATGTATATACTATTCACTGGTGCCTAAACCTCCCTGCATGTGTCTTGCTTCTCTGGTCCTTTGAGATGTGGACTATGACAGTGTTTTTTCTGGCGTTCAGGACTGAGGTTTACCATTGAACCCCCAAACTCTTTTTTCTGTCCAAACCCAAACTATTCCCTTTTATATTCTAAAACCCAGACTGTCTTCAGAGACCTTTTCAGGTCCTCTGACTCTCTCTCAATCCCCCTAAAGCCCTCAAATAGAAGACTGCATCTCCCCTCCTATTTAACCCTTAGCCTTTGGCATTAGTAACTGTGTGGTAAAAACTGAATTTTGCTATTACCCGACAAGAAACCCCATTGCTTTAATCGCACTTTTTTTTATGTTTTCACTATAATTGACAGCCGGCTTTATCCCCTACATGTGTGGAAAATGTTCCACAAAGCCGGAATCAAGTCCACACATTGAAATATGGATTGTAAATGTACACAAATTGCATTCACATCAACAGGGATCTTGTCTCAACTCCAGGAAAGTTTATTTTTGACTTTGTGTAGAATCCAAATATTTGGAACATTAATTTATTCAGGGAGGATTTGTTGAGCATGCTCGCCCTTTTCCCAGCAGCAGCCTGCTTCACACTTGTACCCTTACACACACTGACATCTGGGAGCTGCACACTAACCCCATTATCTTGGGTGTCTGACCGCAGAGCAGCTCCACAAGAGCAGCTGGGGGGTTTGAGTGCCCCAGAGGTTGTTGTTCTAGCAGCGGTGAGAGCCTTACTCATTCACTCTCCATCCAGGCAAGCTTGCAGCCATAATAAGCCCTCTTGTCTATACAGAATGCTGTGTATGCAAATGATACAGCCCTTTGCTTGAATTCCTTTAGTGAGGTTTACAGTCCCAGTACCCACTCCCATACAAGAGCGAGGACAAGAGCACGCTGAGGATTCAGTGTGCTGAAGCTGATATGCTGGGATTTGGCTTTTCACTATGCATTTATTCATTAAGGCATTAGCCTGCTTCTGCCTGGGCTGGTGGGAATGATTGATTTAAAGTAGCTGCTGTTGTAATAGTCATTATCCCTGTGTGTGTGTGTGTGTGTGTGTGTGTGTGTGTGTGTGTGTGTGTATTTGTATAGATATGTATTTTATGTTTTTGTGATATTTGTGTATGTGTGTGTTTGGATGATTGATTTTCATGAACTGTATACACATTTGTGGTAATCCCTGATTCTGCTTAACTGTATATTCAGGTTGAGAGAGTGTGTGTGTGTGTGTGTGTGTGTGTGTGCGCGCGCTTGTGGTGGTGTGATTGATTTCCAGTCACTAAAGTCGTATTGCTGTTAATCCCTCTGTATGTGCGCGTGTATGTGTGTGAGTGTGGGTGTGTATGTATGTGTTGGGGTTATTGCCTTCCAGTATCTGCTGTAGTATTACTGTTAATCCTTCACTGTTCAGTAATGTATTCACACAAAGAGATTAGTCAGGACATGTCTGGCCTCGTTCTATCATTTATTTAGCCAGTCCTCCTTACTTCCTTACTTCAGCAGTGCTGTTGCTGCTGTGTGTGAGAACCTCGTGGCTTTTTGGTGACTTCCATTTGTTACTTGAATTCCAGCTTTATAACCTCCTTTATGGTTTGAAGAAGCATTGGTGCCCCAAAGGCCAATTAAATCCATTGTATAGTTTCAATAATGCGGCCGATAATCCGGCTTTCGTCCCTTAATTCTTAAAAAAGTTGCCTTTCCTAAGATTAGAGGATTTCATAGCTCTTTGAGTTCATAATAGCCCAGTGGAGGTTTTAGAATCTCTTCTAATACTGAGTTCACCTGCAGTCACGAGGAGCCAGAGAGAAAAATGGCTTCATGTGTTAGAACAAGGGATTAATCCGTGCCAAAGCATTGGATGCGAAGAAAAAAAGAAGTAAAATATAAACAATTTTTGTTTTCTTCTATATGGATATAGCATCTCTCTTTTCACTTGAACAGTTTGGGTTGTTTCTGCAAGACTGGAACAAGCTGCTCTCGGACTTGAGGCAAAATCCAAAGAGAAAGCACCAAACTGAGAATTGATGGAAGACATGGATTATTTCACACATGCAGCATGGACAGAGAGAGAGAGAGGGACTGTTGATTGATGATGGGCCTCTGAACCCAAGACCCATGGGCACATCACTGTTTTTTTTTTTTTTTTTTTGCCTTTCTGTCTCTCTTCTGTCCCCCACCTGGCCCCCTCTCTTCTTCTCTGTTCCTCTCTCACCTGTCGCATCTGCCCTCCTTCTCCTCCCCATTCCCCACCCCTTGTTCTCATCTCTCCTCTCCTCTCTTCTGTCCTGTGTCTCACTTCATGCCTGGCTAGCTGCTGTAATTCCTGTCTGACCCAGTGTGATCAGAGGACAGTGCAGAAACAGATGTATTACTGGCAGATATCTGACAACACAACACTGTACAGGCCAGCACTCCATCATTTGTCTTCGTTGACAGCTCAGCATAGATATAAACCCAGAGGGAGGGGGTTGGAAATTGGGACACAGAGAGAGAGAAAAGGATTATATGGCACACACCATACACATATACATACACTCACAGCTTGCACACACTCACACATGCACGCAGCACACACACATGTAATACGTAGTCGGTCAACCGATGGGTCATTTGCTGCATCGGTTCTCGTTTGGTATTGGCTTTGTTCCCCAGATACTCAGTAATACCTCTCTTTATGCCTAATGCACCCCTAAAAAAGAAAGTTTTCACCCAAGTGAGGAGTGAAGAAGACAGTAAAAGAAAGACAGAGTGGGCAGAGGCTTAATGCTCATTAAACTACATGAGCAACAAATATATGAGCTGCTGAAATGTGAGCAAGATGCTGATATTGACATTAAATTGAAATTGGTGTGTGTGTGTGTGTGTGTGTGTGTGTGTGTGTGTGTGTGTGTGTGTGTGTGTGTGTGAATGTACAGGATACAGATGGTTACTGTACCATGAACAACACTGTTGCCCTCTGATAATTAGTATCACAATCAACTGTCCAGCGTTTATTGGTTCAGTTTCAGTTGAGTTCACCTCAGCTGTCAGCTGAGGAGAGACGGCTCATTGAGGGCCCATGTAATTGAGCGTAATAGCTTGCCCTAGAGTTTGTTTCACCTTGGTACTGTATTGGAATTGAATTGGAGTATTTTTATTGGCGTACAGCACAATGATTTACATGTAAATCTGTTTTAGGAGCTTTTAAATCACTCTGTGTCATAATAATTATGTGCTCAATAACAGTTGCTAATTATCAGTGGAGGGAAAAAGTAGAAATGCTTTGAATAAGTAATTGTCCTCCAATCAAAAAATCCAAAACGTTTCTCTAAATGGAAATATAAAAACTTCAAGTACATTAGTGGCGCATTATGGGACCACATATCATGACAAAAACTCCTTCTGGCTGCAGTCATGCTGAGCATTAGGCATGATCCATCTTAATGATTTTTTGTGGCAGTTTAATTAACATAGTCACCTTTTTTTTTTTTTTTTTATAAAACTTTGCCAAGTAATTTTGGTGGTAGGTGTTGAGAGAAGGGCGAACACTCATCACTCACTTCCTGCACAGAGCCTGGCCTGGTGTTTAAACAAGTCACACGTTTTCATCTGCCCGCCAGACGGTGGAACCAGAAGGGGCATCTCTTCAGGTTAATTGTTGATTGACACATTGCTGTTCCCAACAGATCCGGGCCAAAAGACATTTGGAGTCGCCCGTCACTGGGGACAGGAGGGTGCACGAACACAGATCTGTTGGTTCATTTCCATTTAGTAATTCCAATGTTACAAAATGTTGGACTATCAGACATGAAGAAGCATGGTTTAATATCAGAGGGAGTACAGACCACTGATCTATAATAAAAATGGATACGCTGCTGATGTATTAAAATGTGAAGCCACTGCAGTGCCATATTGGTATGCCCAAATGTGTAACTCCTTATAACAGAGGAACTATAATCATGAAATCTATAATCTCTTACTCTATCAGCGTCAAGGCAGAATGAGTAGGATTTTCCTTAAAAAAGAATATATAGACTCATACAAAGATGATCCCTCGCAGTCATCACTTATGACCCACTAGAAGTGTGTGTTGGTGTGTGTATCTGCAGAGACCTGGGAGTCTCCTGGGCGTGGGCCTCCGGGCAGTGGGTGTGTAGCTCCCGGCCAATAACCGCATGCAATGGCGACATCCAATAGGAACTCATGAAAATCGTGGACATGGATTGTGGAAATAGAGCAAAACAAAATGTCAAGTGGACAAAGTTTGCTCCTTTTTTACTAAGACAACAGTGGAATGTTTTATATTTTGGGCAGTCATTTCATTCCATCACCATCCTAGGAAACGAAAACTCACTGCTGGTGGTTGTCTTAGCCAGTGAGGAGGGCCCAGCTTTGAATGCTGTGTTTATAAACTGCAACCTACTCATTCTGCCTTCAAATTATTTCCAGTGCATCACAAAGACAATCTGTTAAGTATGAGCCTTATTTTAAAATGTATGTTTATTATTAACAGAGATAACAACAGTTATAAAAAAAAAAAAACAGAATAAAAGCAAATCGTATTTATAAAGCAATGAATAAATTGCCCTCTTTTAGCTTTTATCATTAACATTATGGATGAATCTAGCCTTTAACTCAGCAATTGTCAATAGTCTGTTGTGCGGTCTATCGTCATGTTTCCCATGCAGTGTATATTGAGCATAAGTGGCGTGGACGGGTTTTCTACTTCTTTCACTGACTTGCCTCTCTCTCCTGTCAGGCCGGGCCATCAAACATGTGAAGGAGTCCATTTTCACTGCAGAAGGAGGGGCCAGAAGGGGCGTTCCCAAGGTCTTGGTGGTCCTGACCGATGGTCGCTCCCAAGATGATGTCAACAAAATCTCCAAGGAGATGCAGATGGAGGGTGAGTATTCTGAAGTCAGATACATATCTCAGCAACATCACTGATGTGTGTGGAAAGTAGAAAAAAAGGTTCTTAAAAGGATTAATAACTTGTTTCCACTGGATTTATGTAATTTGTTCAAATTTATAAGGTGGATAGTCAAGAGATGGTCTTTCATATTTTCCTATGCTCATTAATTCCACAATATGGAATCAGTAAATGCTGTAAAGATACCTCACCCATCCCACCAACACCTCCCCCCACCTTAACCTGTGTTTTACAGTTTACATTGTTTTAGCAATTTCTTGTAAAGCTTTAACAACATTTTATTCTTACAGGGTTTATATTTGCTACGTTTTATTGTTATTGGCAATCTCACAGTGCAACCATTGATTTGAATCCTATAACTCCAGCCATGGCTTTAAAATTGTAATGAACTCTTCCTGTTTAACTCTGCTCCTAGGCTACATTATCTTTGCCATTGGCTTTGCGGATGCGGACTACGGGGAGCTGGTGAACATCGCCAGTAAACCCAGCGACAGACACGTCTTCTTCGTGGATGATTTGGATGCTGTAAAGAAAATAGAAGAGCAGCTCATTACTTTTGTCTGTGAGGCTGCTACTGCCAGTGAGTAACAGCCTTATTGAGATTAATGGAGTGAGTGTGTGACTTTTTTAGGAATTGAGAATTGGTGATTTTTGAGGATGAGCTAACAGACCCTCTACTGTCTTTCAGCCTGTCCGTCTGTTCTGATGAGTGGCAACACAATGACAGGTAAGACCTTCGAAATAACAGAAACAGCCTCAGTGTCCATCCACTGTCTTAAACCGCAACAAGGATGTTTTTTGCTGTTGTTGCTTTATTAGCACAATCACAATCTGAGGACTAGACATCCAAAAAGTCCTCAACATTTCAGGCCCCACTCTGCAGCCCTGCTAGCATAATTAAACTGTTTGTGGCTTAGCTACCTCACTTTGTTACCATGGTGTCCCTTAGCAACACCCCCTGTTTTTTAAGGATGACAGGAGAGGTTCTCAGTGGGACAAATATCATTATAGGCTCAGACAAATGGAGAAATTTAGTCATTGTGAGGTTCAGATCACCAGCTTGCACAGCTGTCCTGGTGAGTAGCCTACACAGTATCTAATTGTACGTGTTCCCTGAAACTGGAAAACAGACACGACTACAAATCTTTAAAAAATACACTCTAGAAACCACTGAAACATTTAATGAGTTCAGATTCATCATATAATCCCAGTTCAGCTCAGCATATTTTCTCATCGGAGATTACTTCCAAAACCTCTGGCTAACCAGTGATGACATACCCACGTCGTTATTCTACGATGATGTTGGATGGTGGTGGCGATGAAGGTGTGCTGTGCTGTCTGCTGCAGGCTTCCGTATGATGGAGAAGTTTGGCCTGGTGGAGAAGGAGTATAGCACCGTGCCAGGAGTTTCTCTGGAGCCAGGTTCATTCAACAGCTTCCCCTGTTACCGGTTACACCGAGATGCCCTGGTGTCCCAACCCACCAAGTAGGTGAACTGTTCATTTAATAAGCAGCTTAGTTTATAAGTAATATTTACCAGCTTCTCTCAAAATCACTCCACAGTAGAGTACAGTCGCCCCTATTCTACTGCAGGGCTAAAAGGGCTTGCCTTCATTTCCCCCAGAACAAAAAATAATCAGCAACATTTTATCCCTAAATATTGAATAGATTGTCATTCATACATGTATAAAGTAGTTATAATATGAGAGGAGAAAGAGAAGAGAGGATGTATAAGAATTGGTGATGATGCAGGATGATACGGTATCAGCATTTCAGATACTCCATATGAAGTGTTACTAAAATGGCACCATCAGCCTTGTGATTAGAGTAATGTAGGCTTTGTTTAGGTCCGGTTTGAAAAAGGGACCATTGTAATGCACTAGTGCCACAACCAAAGGTTATGTTGGTATTTGTTATCTATTTAGAATGATAATTAATGCAGTTGCTTACTTATTTGGGATATAGCAAATATCATGTATTATCTGCCATGCTATACAAGTGGTTGGTAAAACCAGAGCAGTGTATACTCCTGCAATCCTATTTTAGCCTTGGTGTTTCAAAGAATTATTGTCAGCCCAGTCCTTGTTTATCCATCTATGTTTTCTTGCAAAGAGACACTCCCTTCCTCTACTGGAGACTCCACTGGAAGCGGGGAGTGGAAGCTGCAAGTGTCCAGCAGGACGCAAACAGTAGAGCACTTTGAATTATCAGCCAGGAGTACACACAAGGTCCTAGAACTATTCATCAGCACTGCCAATAAAAATGACTCGGTTTTCTTGTTAACATTAAACCACTGGCAGACTAACAGAAAAGCTCAACATTTCACCCGCACATCTCAAAGATTTCCTCTCTGATGAATTGTGCTGTGTATGTTTTTGTTTGGTTTATCTTGTGCGACACTGGGGTTTGAGTCCCACCCGTAACACCTGGGCTGTGTTATGTTTGCTATCTTGCACATCTCACAAACACTACTCGCTGCCAATGCTAATACCCAGAGCAGTGATCCTTGAAGATTGTAGCTTTTTGTCTGCTTGAAAAATTGCTCCTTCAGAATAATGTTGAGGAAAGACTATAGCTCCATAGATGGCAGTCACAGTCTACATGTCACAAATGTATCTGATGTTTTAGTGTAAATGTGCTTTAAGTGTGTTACAAACAAGCATTTTGTCACTGGCACATTTCTTGCCAAATGTTGCCAAATATAACAAAGGGATCAGTCTTTGACTTATAATTTGCTGCAGACTGCCTTTCATATCCTTTTCAAAATGAAAAGACATGCAGTTTTCAGACCCCGTCACATTTTTACTCTAAAAATGTAATCCAATGAAAGGAATACTAATCAGGAAACTGATTGTTGCCGTAATTTATTTGACATGCAGTTTTCACTAATCTGTGCGGTTCCTTCCAGCACATCAACACAAGTGGGGCAAATTGGCTTTTTTGACAGTTTTTCAGAAAAGACACTGCTAAAGCACACTTGTGTCACAGTAATCACAGAAAAACAGAGAAAACTACACCCATCCTGGGGCATCACTACAAATTCTGCTTCTCTAGTAAAAACAATGTGGGTATCTGAAGAGGCAGAAACATGAATACAGACAATTATTTTCAAATTTGTACATGCTTATTTCATAGTTGAAGTCAAAATCAGTTATGAATCTGTGCTTGGGAACAAGCTTAAAATTGGCAGCTTGATCCTAATATTTACAGTCAAATCCTACATTTAGCCTTGAATGGTTGTTGAAGCGCCTCATATTTGCCCATGTAATAGACTCTGTCTTTGCTCTGGTAGCAGATGACTGTCAGCCTTAATAGCTTAATTTGTCCAAGCTGACCCGAGCAACGCAGAGACCACCCCAAACGTAAGCTCAGACTAGTTTGGATCACGTCTGTTTTTCCCATATGGATCCGATATGGATCATGTAACTGTTTGAATCCTATGGATTTTACACGGCTCACCCAGAAGCTTTTAGAAGCTATTATGGCATATATTTTGGTTAAGACTGGGCTTAGCGGTGTTGACAGAGATTAAAAGTGTTAAGATCACATTGTCAGGTTTCATTTAGTATTAGATAAATATACCTCTGTGTGTGTGTGTGTGTGTGTGTGTGTGTGTGTGTGTGTGTGTGTGTGTGTGTGTGTGCAAAAGGTACCTCCATCCAGAAGGTTTACCCTCTGACTACACCATCTCTATGATGCTCCGCCTACTTCCTGAGACCCCACAGGAGCCCTTTGCATTGTGGGAGATTCTCAACAAGGACAACGAGCCACTGGTGGGACTAATCCTGGACAGTGAGTCCCAATGAGTGTTCTTATTTCATAATATCTTCACCATCTCACCTTCATTACCATACGGTCCATTTGACGACTACAGTTTGACAGCAACAGGCTGGCCTCCCATCCCACATGAGTCGTACATTTACAGGATATAAAAGAGCAATTTCTAATAGAGAGACTGGAGAGAACCCACTAATTACCTACTGGTATGCAACGACATTTATCATCCAAAATGTGCTATGATTTAACAAAATAAATCTTCCTTTTTCCCCTCAATAAGAGGCTGAGATACCTTGGGCCTGTTGCTTGCCCCTCACCTGAATGGGGCAGGCCTCCTGTCTGATCCATGATCCACACTGTGTCACACCCAGCTGCAAACTGCTCCCTTACATATTAGAGATTTTAGTATTTATTTATTTTAATTTACCCTTTATTTAGCCAGGGAAGTCCCATTGAGATACAAGATCTCTTCTCTCAGGCAGTCCTGGTCAAGACAGCAGCACAAGTAGCGATCATAGTCTGAGGAAGCCAAAAAGATGATAAGACGATGATGAGATGATGATAAAGGTATGGTGAGACTGACCGAGGCACAATGATGTGGACGTTGTCAGGCTGCATATCAAGTTGTTCCACAAAGAAAAGCTCTTTTTGTGTCAGTCTTCATTCCAACCCTCAACCCAGTGTTCATCAGCTCATTTGATTATCGACTGAAAGAATGAAATCAGGGACCTCAGCAGATAAAATCAGGCTTCTCTGCAGGAGGGCTGGCGTCAGCGATCCAGGTGAAGTTGGGGAGCTGGGAGCTGGGGGGAAGAGCGGCTTGGCTGTTCTACTTGCTCCGCTGTCACTGCAGTCCTGACCTAGACAATCCATCCGTTTTCCATACTGGCTCGATCTATTCTGTTCTGTTCAGGGTTGCAAGGGCTGGAGCCCGTCCAAGGCTGTGAAACACTCCAGATAGATTACCAGTCCATCACAGGGCTAACACAGACACAAACACATTCACACACACATTCACATAGACAGGCAATTTAGAGTCCTTAGTTCACCCAGCCTTTATGTCTTCGCACTGCGGAAGGAAAGAAGCCCGTGCAGACACAGGGTGAACATGCAGAGCTCCACACAGAAAGGACCAGGGCTGAGATTTGAACCCAGGACCTTGTTGTTGTGATGGGACAGTGGCAACCACCGAGCCACTGTGCCACCCCTGACCTGGATAAGCAGCAAGAAAATGGATGGGAAAATTGAATATTTATTCCTTTAATTGTATATTTATGTTGCCCTGCTGAAGTCTAGCAAGAATGCAGCACTGAAAACAATCTGCGGTGGGAAAACCCCATCTTGGAGAGAAATATTTCATAGCCAACAGTTCAAAACCAAAGTAAACAGGCTAGTGAACCATGATGAAACAGACCAGTGATCAAAGTTACTGTTATTGTGTTGTCTTGACTGAAACTGTCAGCAGCTTTGAAGTAAACTGATAATGGCAAAGGGTGCCTGACCAAAACGTGTACCCTTTGTACTACGCAACAAGGTGGCAAGGTAATTATGAAGATAAGGCCGCCACCACGTTTTCTGGGAATCAAAACCAAACATATGCTTGTCTGCTCTGTGATCTACTCAATCATTTTTTCAGCTTCTCATCTGTTCGCTGACAAACACACAAGCAATAATGTCATCATGATCTGTGAGATCAGTTTTTATATAAACATGATGCAGAGATTCAGTTGTCATAATCATTAATGATATCATGTATTATTGAAACAACAGAGAGGGTGTTATTTCAAAGCTGTGTACCCTCGATACAGAAGAGGTTATATTGCCTTACACACGACAGGGATTTCATTTCCATAAAAACAATGTTTCTTAACAGCTGAAGATATTATTTTTGAAACGTTTCATTGTTGTGAAAATAGCTTTAATGAATACCTATCTTTTAAAATCACTGTTTACATATGTGTCAGCGGGAAAAAATGATTTTCGAAGGAATGAATACAATCAGCAGAGACACTATTTGTCATGAAGTATGACTAGAAAACATCTTATACCAAGGCCAAGACAGCTTTGCTTGGCCAAAGTCATCCATGCCATAAATGTCAATATGGAGGGGAAAGAAATACAAGTTCCTGGCAAGTTCAGTCTGGCTAGGTTTGAAATTGTTCTCACTTTCCAGAATATGATTGGGGTGTAATGATATGGGCTCCGACTGAGACAGTGGCCAATTAGACATACAGTGCAAGTGCTGAGAAGTTTTAGCCTCAAGTGTACATGCCAGCTTCCTCTCCGTGTCTCCTCCCCCACCCAGACTCTGGAAAGACCCTGACGTTCTTCAACTACGACTACAAAGGAGACTTTCAGACCGTTACTTTTGAGGGACCTGAAATCAAAAAGATCTTCCATGGCAGCTTCCACAAGGTTGGTTTCTCTTCATCAGTGTCTCATAATGTAAATGGTATACATTACAAATTTATCACCTCCAGCCGTCCTCCTCTACCACCGGCCTTAGCAAGTTGGATGACGTTTATCTTCCAAGTTCTCCAAGCCA
This sequence comes from Myripristis murdjan, assembly GCF_902150065.1. Classification (NCBI taxonomy): domain Eukaryota; kingdom Metazoa; phylum Chordata; class Actinopteri; order Holocentriformes; family Holocentridae; genus Myripristis; species Myripristis murdjan. Next base: position 14,869,762 of record NC_043995.1, on the reverse strand, counting down.
CTTTGTTTTGCACATCAAGTACATCTGATACCCGTTTTTTATCCTGATGGATTGGCATAAGTCAGGATGCACAGAGACAGCACAAACACATTGATTACGACAACAAAGAAAACAAATGAAGAAAATGAATGTGACTGAACCATGCTTATCTTGTGCTGTCAGACTATTCATTTAGACTGGACAGGCGGAGATGTTGCTCTCAGTTGTCCTCCTGTTGGATTCTGACAATGGCATTTTTTTTTTTTTTTTTTTCAAATTTGCATCAATAGCTGGGATCCCATCCAAGTGTTTTATGTGAATTATGATGAAGTGAATTTAAAAGGACGAGTGGAAATTGCTAATCCTAAGAGTTACCTAATATCAAAAACATTTTTCTTCTTTTGAGGTGGGGATGTTTTTCATGAGTCGTGTAATAAAGAGGGATGCAAATATGATAACAGCTGAGCATCATTAACATTATAGCTGACACTAATTAACAGAAATTAACAACTTCCCCAAAGCCAAATAATTCTTGAAAGACTTTTCTTCATGGATGGGTTTGTCTTTATTTATTTTATTTTATTTTTTTCAAAAGTATGGTTAACATTTGCTTAACAGGTGATAGAAATGCAAAGAAAAGCATTAATAGAGAACTTTTTGATATACAGCGTTTTTTATTATTATTATTATTATTATTATTATTATTTATTTTTTGTTAGAGAGAGACACTGCAGTATATGGCTACTTTACTGAGGTCCTTTTTCAGATTTCTTCCAGTCTAGCAGCACCTGAGTCACTGACTCAGATGGTCTCTTTCTCTTTCTCTCTCTCTCTCTCTCTCTCTTGCTCTCTCTCTCTCTCTCTCTCTCCCTCTGAGCTCTCAAAATGTCACCGTGGCGCTGTCCATCATTCTCCCTGCCTTTTGTCCTCTCGGTTGTTTTCAGGCTTTATGTTAGAGAACAGGACAATGTTCAGATAGGCAGCAGCTGCAGAGGGCTGGCTGGCCAGGGGAAGTGTGTGTCCTCATCAAGACAGGATGACAAGTGAATGAGACGAGTGTGTGTATGTGTGTGCATGTTTGTGCGCGTGTGCATGTTTGTCCATCCTAAGGGGATTACCATATGAAGACACCTTGTGTGACGGCAGGAATACACAGCAGGATCCGCCACTGCTCATTGAAGCGCACACACATGCACACACACTCACACACACACACACGCACACACACACACACACACACACGCACACACACACACACACACACACACACACACACACACACACACACACACACACACACACGCACAGACTGACAGAGAGACAGAAAACAGAAACAGACCAAGTGAGGGAAAGGGAAGAGTAAAGACAGAAATCGAGATGACAGAGTGAGAGAGGGAGTCATAAAGAGATGGAATGGACAATTTGAGAAATAAAACCAGAACGAAAGAAAAATGTTGACACACACTATAACAAAGATATTGCTAAGCCCACATTACAACTCAGAAGTTTTCCAAGTCTGAGTGCTATTTCTGTATTTTCATCTACCAGGGATGATGAAATGACTCCTGTTGCTTCATGTGAGCCAAGAGTTAAAGCTGCTTTTATGCACTGTAAAAAAAAAAAAAAAAAAAAAAATGACAGGATTAGTAGACGTTTTCATAATAGTTTTAAATGAAATTATGAAGAGTATCCCATGATGGTTTGTAGGAGAGGGAATGATGGAATAGCTACAGGAGAGAGGAAAGAAACAGAAAGCAGCAGATGTGTTGTCGGTGAAAGCCGTTGCCTTCTGGTGGAAAAAAATGGACTGTTATTTGTTTCTCAAAGGAAAAGATGAGATAGTGTTAGGTGACTGATAAAGTGATACTATCATGCTTGCAAATGAGGTGGCTGGACCAGTTTTCCTGAAGATTTAAGACCCTGTGATTAACCCAGATGTAGACGCAACATCAGCCCCAACGCTCAAACTGAGATAGTGGATATGTTTTTGCCCTCCTGAAATTGATGATCCACTTTTGAGTATTTTGGTAATGCTTTTAAGCTGTAAAAAGTTTCAGATGTTTAAATATATAACTTCTGTCAGCATGTCCACTGTAGGCTTACATTTTTATCATGATGGTGTAAGATAGTGCAAAAAGCCTATTTGGCTTGAGAAGACAGGAAATGCAAGTGTTAAATTAATCTTTTCTTGTAAGTGATGTGCTCAGTTTTGAGGTGGTTTAAATCATTGGAAAGATTAATCAAGCACACCTCAATACATTCAAATGTTCAAAAACAAAGTAAGGTATGTTTTTGCCTGTGAAACAGAGACAGAGAGAACAAGAAAAGGCTAAACTTGAGAAGCTTTGGGAGTTTTACAGTATATTTTTCTATGTTAGACCGTGCTGCCTGTAGTCCTATAGCTTATAGTGTAGGAAGAAGAGGAGATCCACCTGGCGGAGATCTGCACTCTGATCAATGCACTCTTCTGGTATTACTGTAAAATGTGAGCTGTGTCTTAGCAGGATAAAGGGTTAGTCCACACAAGGGAAAGACGTCAACTCATGTCACTTGCCATCTAGATAACCTCACTGGTTATATTAGGAGGATTTTTTTTTTTTTTTTTTACCTTTGTTTGCTTCGCTCGCTGTAAGGGCAAATTGTCCGTCATAGTCAGTCATAGTCAGCCGGGCGTAAATACATGTCGAGTGTATTCAAATTTGTGAGTAAGAATCCGCCGGGGGGCAAAAACATCATGAGTCACTCTGAAGTTTGATTTCCACTCAGCTTCACAGGAAGACGCCAGCATGATCCGCTCCCACCCGTCATTGCTCCTTCCCCCTTTACTGAGGGAGTCGTTGGAATGGCAGCTGCAAATATGATGTGGCAAAAATGATTTGTTGGCATTTGTGTTTGCTGCTAGAAAACGTCACGAAGACAACCCTTTCTTCCTCACGTTAAAAGTAAATCCCAGCGGTAAAGCATCACGTCTTATCTCTCTACATTTGTCATGTTTGTTTGGGTCAACAGAAGCTTATTTCCACAGTGATGCAGAGACAGAAGGATGGGGTTAGCTTTATTGCTGTTAAAAAAATCCAACAAAAACATGATTTTTTCCACAAGTCAGGACAGCAGTCATGAAAACAGCATCTTGAGTCTGACAGTTCAAATATTGCTGAGTGGAGAAGACAAGAGAAAAACACACAGGTGCACAGGCAGACACACACATGCAGCAGTGTGCACTCGTACATACAGTAAGTGCATGTGCATACATAGGTGCAAATATATTTAAATGCTCCAACTTACCTGCACACTCATCCACTCACAAGCAACCGTCCGCATACAGAATGCATATGTACCCATGAGGCGGTCCGGCAAAAAAATGACCACACAGTTTATTTGTATGGCATATGATAGCTATCTAATATTAGCAATGGTAGCTAAAGCTTCATAACCTTAACCCTGACCTTTTTCTAACCCTAACCCTAACCTTACCAAGAACCTTTTACTAATGTTAACCAGGTGTTTTTAGTGGCTAGTGTGCTAGTGAGCCCTGGAAATGGTCATTGAGTCGTATTAGAGAGTTGGAACAAACAACCTATATGATCGTATGAGTTGGAGGGCTTCTTGGTATCCATGTATGGCATAGTACAGTATTAACACACACACACACACACACACACACACACACACACACACACACACACACACACAGATGCATGCATTTAAGCATGCATATGTAGGCGCACCCACTCATTTTTAAGTGCAGGTCTGGGGGACAGTGGAGTCAGCAGAAATGCTGATGGTCTCAACTCATCCAACCTACATTATCTCACACAGTTTGTTTGAAAACTGTCATAACAATTTGTGTGTGTGTGTGTCTGTGTGTGTCTGTGTCTGTGTCTGTGGGTGCCAATTTTCCAATTCCATAACTGTATCAGAATCAATGTTTCATTTTGTGCTTACAGCAGAGGTGAGTTAAGGTGATTCCAGCTGTCCACCGCTCCACTATAAACTGTTCAGTCCTGTCTTCTTCTCTTCTCTTCTCTTCTCTTCTCTTCTCTTCTCTTCTCTTCTCTTCTCTTCTCTTCTCTTCTCTTCTCTCCTGTAAACACACTGCTAGTCCCTATTTTAGTGGTAGCCACAGAACCTGCATGGGAACACCACACTGTAGTTTCATTTTACTCGTTAAGATGTTGAGTTACTATCTACAACCGAGCAATAAAAATGCCCACCGCCAAACACACACTCTCATTTACGGAAGTGCAGACTCTATTTGTAGATATCTGCACAAGAAAAAAAAAAAAAAAGAAAGAAAGAAAAAAACCTAGTGGTTCTAATGTTCCTGATGAATTTGTTTTGTTTTGCTTTGTTCTGGAAATTCTATTTGGCGAAGATGACATTATAGCGATAGCTCATTGTGTTTCGGGTGTTTGCTATCAAAATACATTGGAGTTGTTATTCAATTTGTGAGATTGCTACAAAGTCATGTGCAGTATGACAAAGATAATAAAGCATTGTCAGTGGTGTAGGAATAACAAGTAATTTCTCCGCTGTTTGAAAAACGATAAGGGGAAATAAGGACTCATAGAGGGAAAATAAAGCCATCTGTTGACAGAGAGGAGCAAACAAATGAGGTGCTTTATAATACACAGCGATATCAGTGATGTCTGGGACAGCAGTAGCACAGAATAAAATAATGTGCATGTCTGTTTATCTCTCTCTTTGTGTGTGTGTGTGTGTGTGTGTGTGTGTGTGTGTGTGTGTGTGTGTGTGTGTGTGTGTGTGTGTGTACATGTGCATGCATTTGTCTGTATCTGTGTGTGTTTATCTGTGTATCTGTGTACTGTGTTCAGTGTTCTTCTTTGTGTCTATGTGTGTGTGTGTGTGTGTGTGTGTGTGTGTGTGTGTGTGTGTGTGTTTATGTGTGTGTCTGTGTGTGTGTGTGTGTGTGTGTGTGTGTGTGTGTGTGTGTGTGAGAGAGAGAGAGAGACAGAGAAAGAAATAGGCTAATTCATCTTGTGCTGGCAGTGGCATTAGCTGTGGATACTGTAGATTCGAGCCGGCCATCTGACCTGCCAGGAACAGCACAGGGTGCAAAAAACATTATGCTGCTTACATTTCCTATTTTTTATCCGCGTTTCTTCTGTTCTGGCTTTAGTTTTCCTTTGTTGTGGACGCTGGTCTGTAATACTAAACCCAACTCGGATTCTGAGGGCTGTCCCCTATCACGGCGTGGGGTTTTCATGATGAATTATATTCAAGAAAATCAAACACAAATGCTTAATTGGTTACTTTTTACAAATCATTGTGTACTGTCGTTGTCGTGCGTTGCATTAAAAATGGTTTCCAGAGGGAATATTTTAATTTCACTATTATTTTGCTGACTGGAAGTTAGTCCAATGAGAGAATGTGTGAGAGTGACTACTCAGTTCACACTGTTGGCTATTAATCTGCTGATCTACAGTATAGATACAGTTAAAAAGCTGTGGTCCATGTTTGCATGAAACAGTGAGGAAAGTATCTGCCATTTTATTCTGTAGGATTCCCGTTGCTAACTCACAATGCTACAGTTTGTTTTCAAACTGCCATTTAGACCAAGTAATGTTAAGCCAATCTTATACAGCAGCGGTGTAGATTAATAAAGCAGCTGCTTAATAATAAACATCATTCCTAATGATTTGTGCCACTGTTGGCCAGGTTTCTCAAACTTTTAGAGCTGAAGTGTAAGAGGAGAGGAAGTTTGAAGCCGAAACAGCCTTCAGTCTAAAAATGAATCACTGGAGTAAATGACTGAGCCTGGAGGAGTCGACTAGGCTTAAGGAGAGTGATTGGCATCTGTAACTCACTTGCGCACACACAAACAAGCACGCACACACACACACGCACGCACGCACGCACACACACACACACACACACACACACACACACACACACACACACACATTTTTATTATTGTACCTAGACATTCCTTTGCCCTACATTCATTCCCTAACGACTAACATTAACCTTAACTCTAACCACTAAATGCTACAAAATACCGACAAAATGTCCTAACCTTGGAGGATTTTCATCTTCGTTCTATCAGAGGAATGAAAGTACAAGACACACACACACACACACAGACACTCACAGAGTCAGGCCCAGTGAAGTGTGCAGAGCGGAGGATGAGAACAGAAACTCATCATGATGCAGTCGCCCAGACGTCAGCAGAGGAATGGGCTCTGACACTTAAATATGAACTTTGTCTAACTTCACATTAGATACACCTTGTTACTGTGTGTGTGTGTGCGTGCATGTGTGTCTAGGTGTGTGTTGCACACGTGCATTGATGTTCTGGTGGTTTGCGTGTGTGAGAGAGAGGATGAGAGAAAGGCTCCTCTAATGGTGAAACACGCTGATAGTAATAGTCTAGTTTATTACAGTCCCCAGCCTGGATCCAGCTCTCTTTGCTCATTAACCATGTGACCATTTGAATTTCACGGTTCGAGGGATTGGCAATGGTTTCCTCCAAGGAGGCAGTTTGAGCTCGCAGGCATCCAACCCTCTGACTGGACCGGCCAATTTGAGCGCTCGGTGCCGTTGGTCTGGTGTTTTTGTGAATCCACGTGAGCGGAGGATCTCTGTCACTGTGATTAGTCAGGAAAGAGCTACGCCAGTGGTTGAAATGCTGATGGTCTACATGCAGTAGAGTGCTGAAAGAGCTGCACTTAAATAGATATCCAAATGTGGTTGCTGTGTGTATGTGTGTGTGTGTGTGTGTGTGTGTCTGTGTATGAGTAATAAACCCCAGATGAGAACTTTCTACTAAAACAATACTAAACAAAATACTTGCTAACAAAAGTGCACGGCCCATCTGTATTCCCCTAAATGACAACAGTTTAAAATATTCTTCATATGTTTTGATGAAAGCAAAGGGGAACCTTGGGATTGCAGTTATTTCTGCACATAATCTTTGGGATTTTTTTGTGCCTTAGGATGGGGGGGCGGCATTGCAGACTTTTCTGTTGATGAAGAGATGTTGTATGATCTTTGTATGACACCCTGACTCTTCCTCTCCATGCAGCTCCATGTAACCATCAGTAAGACGTCGGCGAAGGTGGTGTTGGATTGCTCTGCAGTTGGAGAGAAAGCCATCACTGCAGCTGGGAACATCACCATCGACGGCGTGGAGATCCTGGGACGGATGGTCCGGTCCAGAGGCAGGCGGGACAACTCTGCTCCGGTCAGTATATATAAAGGCTATTTTTTTTTTTTTTTTTTTTTTTTTTTTTTGTCATTTTGCTTTATTTGATAGAGACAGTAGAGAGAGACAGGAAAGGCAGGGGAGAGAGAGTGGGTGACCTACCAGGTGAGTCACCAAGCCCCCCCCCCTCCCCCAACCGCCCCACCCCACTCTGGTCAGTAAATATGCTTGTGTTCATCTCTGGAAAACACATTCTCAATAGAGTTGGCCTGTCCTCGAACAACAGCATGCCACTTGTTCAGGATCCCCACTGGTCCTGGAATTTCCAGAACGTCATGGAAATCTGAGATCTGTGTTCCAGACAGGGAGTGTCACGGAGGTGGATGCTCTTGAGACGTTAGGGAATATCAGATAATTGTACAAATAAAATACTTTGTACCCCTTTTTTTAGCCCTTTCAAAAAACAACATTAACAAACAAAATATATTTTAGGCCATGGAAGCACTCTCGCTTAGTGGTGGAGATCCATGGAAAAGTCATGGAATTTGACATTACAGAGTAGAGAATGTCATATTAAAGTTGTGTTAAAAGGGAATGTACCACCTCAGTGCAAATAGGCTGAGGAATTAAACACCTTTAGTTATTTCATCACATTAGTTTTTACACTGTATGTTGTTTCTCTTAAGTTCCAATAACTTTGTTACTGTAATATTCATCTTCCTAAGGTCGGATCTCTTAAATTATGAGTTGTATCACCACATTGGTTGTGGCCAGCCTCTAGTGGGTCCTCACGTGCTTAGCACAAAGCCCTATCATTGGCTATTTTGGGTGCAAGGCTAAAAGCCGGCTGGATTAATAATCAGTGTAATGATTGATCAGTGTGTAGTGACCACACTGATCAATCAACAAGCTATGTGTGAGTCACTGCTCTGTATAGTTACACAATCATAAATACTCAGAGCCTATGAGACCATTTCAGTGAGTCACACCATAGGAGTGCATTTTATTTATTGCAAGTAGAGGAGGAGAAGTACATTACATATTTTAGCTGTACCCTACTCATTAAGTTGCAGAGCCGTTCAAAAACTTTTGGCAGACACAGGCAGGAGAAAAGGTGAGATATCCTGGGTTGCTGGGAATAGGGAACGCTGCTATTAGTAAAATTATCCTTTCTTGTCCTCTCCAAAGAAAATTATTGGCTGGAAAGTGCTGTGTTAAGTGGTTCCCCCAATCTCGCTGAAGCAAAATGAAGAAAGTTTGACATTTTCTCCTTTTACTGACATTTTGTCAGGAGGGGTTTCTTACCTCTCTGAAAGATTCGGATGATGTTTTTTTTGAGTCAAGACAAACAGTACTGTCACTTGAACTGATTTACATTGACTGTATAACCAACTAGATTGTCAATGCTCAAACAAGTAATAAAAATGAAGAGGCTGCAGTGTCTCTTGAACTACGGGTCAGTACCCGAAAATGAATCGCTGTATGTCTTTATCTTTTGAGTCCTGATATGAGCTCTAGTTTGATTGAAAGTGCCCGGCTCTTAAAAGTCTTAGCCCCCCTGTGGTGTTGTAATAATACAACTATAATTACTAGGACAAGACCATGCCACATGGGCTGTAGGGCACCTTGCTCTCAAACTTCAGGACTCTAAAATTAGGCTTCAAGTGCTATTAATTTGCATGCATTTTATAGTTTTTTGGCTATATATATATATATATATATTTTTTTTTTTTTTTTTGCCATTTTAGCCTTTATTTGAAATTTGACAGGAACAAGGATGACGTGCCAAAGGTGCTTGGCTGGACTTGAATCCAGGATATTGTGCTGCCATGGTTCTCTGCCAGCCCCTTGAATGTCAGATGATGTAGGATTTATGTAGGATTTTTAAGGGGTTTCAATGATCCTGTTAGGTCATAAAATAATGCCTAAATCACTAATCTAAGCTTAGAATTCAACCAAACTACAGGCACACAAGTTATACATAAGAGCAATGAGGGCTGGGGGATATCGATAAAATCAAATGTCACATTAACTTTGACTGAATACCTTGATATTGATACTGAGATGTAGGGGTGATTATTGGTGCTTTCATCAGATGTTTACACACAAGAGAGTTTTGATAAACAATCATTAATAATACAGCTATGATGACCAAGTAGAGACAAAAAACAGAACAGGTAGAATCATTTCAGTTGTCTTCCTTTTCTGTAGTTCATTCTGTAAAAACCAGGAAAAGACAACACTTACATCCTATAATGACATTACAGTACTGAAAATACAAAAACAATACCTAGTCTTATATCACAATATTGATGTAATATTGATATATCGCTCAGCCCTAACAGCAACAAAGCCCTGTATCTTTTAAGATTTGATTGATAATACTCTTTATGGCTCATCTGTGTCTAAAACATTCTCTTCTTTCCTTTCTTTAATGTCTTTATTTAAATTAAATAAAGGGTGTGGGGGGCGTTATGTTACAGAGAGGAAAGCAAACGGCTGTCACCCAGTTTTTCACTAAGCATGACAGGTCTGTAATCATCCTCCCTACATTAAGGTACATTAAGTGAACTGTATTTATTTAACTTCCCAGATAAAACAATCAATTTCACAGTCATTTATTCTAGGAGGGGGTTTTCCATGGATGAAGCATGTCTGAGACATAAGTATTATGTGTGGTGAAGCCTTTGTTGAAAGCCCTGCTGCTTGACCTTCTTTTTGAGATGTCAATACTGGAAACCGCTCTTCCAGTTGAATGTATGTTTGATTTCATGTGTCAGCAAGGCCCTTTTTCCAGCACCGTGTTCCATAGGTTCTTCAGTTTCTCAAGCCTCGTCCCCAAATGAATCAGAAACAAGCCCCTGACCAAGCTGATTGCCTGGACCATAATTTAAGAAACACCAGTGCAGCCCCCAGTACATTTGTATTGTTTATTAAAGCTACCAGCCAGACTGTGTATCTGTCCTCCTGCACATTTCAGCTCGTCATTATACCTTGTTAGCAGCCAGACTGTCTCTGTCCTTGTTTCTTATCAACACAGAAACACCATCGTGGTGCATTATTACAAAATCCCACGGCTAATATTCCATTTCTAATGTTTCCTCTGATTATATTTTGGCAAGTAAGTTCAAATGTTTTAAGTGATTATGTTGTAATTACGGTTGTAATGGTATTGTTTGTGCTTTTGTGTATGTACTGTGTGTGCGTGCGTGCGTGCATGTGTGCGTGTGTGTGTGTGTGTGTGTGTGTGTACAGTTCCAGCTCCAGATGTTTGACATCATCTGCAGTACATCCTGGGCCAGCAGAGATAAGTGTTGTGAACTGCCATCACTGGTAAGAAACCAACTGGTAACGGTCCATTACAACTGGTCATTCATACCTCCAGTGTGCACCTGGTGTGCACCTTGAGAAAGTAATCAGACAGTTTTATAGATTGGATTCTTCTGATCTGTGCCAGCAGAGATAGTTTGTTGGCTGAAATGTTCAGTTCAAGTGTTGTTTGTGTCTTAACAAATGGTGGAGCTCTTTTTGTCAGCCTGAGGTGGGAAATACTCTTGCACAATATATGTGAGTTTGTGTGTGTGTGTATGTGTGTGTGTGTGTGTGTGTGTGTGTGTGTGTGTGTGTGTGTGTCTTACATAAGGGAGTCAAGTGGAGAGGGCATGTCATACTGCTTTGACACTGTCTCTCTCTCACTCTCTCTCTCTCACACACACACATGCACAAACACACACACACATTCACATAGTGGAAAGCAGGTCAGGTCTGAGTGTGCTCGCAGCCAAACAGAGCACCAGTTATCAGTGTGCTCTTATCCGGGCTTGTACATAAGCACATGTATGATGAAATAGAGTTGTGCTGAGGGGAGAGACAGGAAGAGAGGGAGGTGAGGGAGGCACAACATGATACACAGTTGTTTTCTGAAACAGATGAGCAGATGAACAGGGCATCTGAGGCAGAACAGATAACCATGCCCACCCCGACAGACACAGATTCCTCTAATGTTGAAATGAACTTTCAGTATAAGCCAGTTCAGTTGCACGTAATTTTTTATGCAGCTGTTGCTCACAAATACTTTATTGAAAATACAGGGCACCAAGAAACCACTGAGAGGTTAGTCCACAAACGGATTGTGCAGCTTTTGCGGCTGCTAAAGTGCACAAATAAGACCAAAAAAAAAAAAAAAGCCATGTAATTCGCAAATCACCTGTGAAGAATGACAAGCACGACTAAATGCGCTGCCAAGTAAACAGCATCACGGTGCACCTTCACTGTTTGCAGGCATTTAAATTAGGTCATTTAAAGAGAATTGGTGGTAATTGAAATGCATTTATAATGAGTGTCACGCCCTGACTTTCCCATCATCATGGCAGCTGTGATTGTGACATTGTGACATTGTGACATGCCAGACATACTTGAGAGCAGATATATATCAAAGGGGAATATCACTTTTTGATTTAACTGAGAGCAAAATTATTCACTTGCCAGGTCAAACAAATATACTTGTTGACTTTAAGGATGATACTGTCCTGTTGTGTTCTTGGTGCGAAGGCAGCATTTATACTGCATAATGGTAATCAGACACAAAACAAGGGCAAATTGCACTCTGCTGCAAAACTGTATGACATCATTAATATCTTTTGTGATCAGACCTGAAGAGGGGGTAGATAGCAGTTGCAAGTGATGTGCAATTCATGGTGCTATCTGCAGCCACAAACCATTGTTTGTGAATTTGCCCCAGAGTGCATTGTGCTACACTTCATGGTTTTTTCAGTAAGTTTGCACTGCGAGAAGCTCAGCTAAACAGTTGGAAGTCCACTTAATTCATGACCTGAGAGAAATGTTTGCCATAGTTATCTTGTTTGTGGGCCCGGAAAAGTTGTCTGTAGCTGAACTTTTTTGGCGATGCTGCTCGTTAGCAGACACTCGCAAGTTCACGCTACGGTGCGGTGCCGTTATTCTACCGTTGCTACAGCCGGCACTTTGCTATCTGAAACCAGCCAGCGGCTTGTAGCGTAGCCTGAATACATATAAGTGTGTTGTACAATCAGTCAGCTGTGTGTGTGTGTGTGTGTGTGTGTGTCTTTTCAGAGAGTTGAGGAGCAATGCCCTCCCATGCCTCATGCCTGTACCTGCTCACAGGAGAGCAAGGGACCTCCAGGACCCTCCGGACCCCCTGTAAGATCATTCATTCATTCATTCATTCACTCTCTTACTATCTCACCCAAGCAACTTTGTCACTCACTTTTTCTTTATTTACATCTATCTGTATTTCTGGAGGACGACAAGGCAATCTTCAGACCTCCTTTCTCTCCAGCTATTTATATTCTTGTCTCCCTCTTTTTCTTTTTTGTCATTTATTAAATCTTAATTCCTTAATGTATTCCTTCCTTGACTTTTGCATTTACATTTTTCCTGCATTCCTTTATTTACATACTCTTTCATTTGTACTCTAAAGACTATTATTAAGAAGTTAATGTCAAAATAATGTATTTGACTGATGAAATACTGGATGCTGCTGTTGAATTGTGTAACCCAGCAGCTGAGAAAGTCAGTCCCTGGCTCTGAAACTCATTACTGGATATTACTGAAGTTAGGTAGCCACTTATAAAATAACATGTAATCATCCACTGACCGCAGTTTTTGACAAAGTTGATATACTCCTCTGGAATGCAGCGCCTGAAATGAAAAAAAAAAAAAAAAAATTTCCCAGATCTTTGGGGCTTTGGGTGGGCTGGCAGTGGTATTATGCCAGAGAGACAGAGACGAGCTTGCAGCGCCGCTGAATTCATCTCACGCAGCAGCAGGCAAAACCTGATATGGGCTGAGCGATGAGAGCAAATAAATGAGCACATTTAAGGCCAGACGCCTTTAGACGTCTATATTCTCCGTTTCCCCCCTCTTTACCCTTTGTGTCTCTATCCTCCACCCTCTTTTCCCTTCCATTCTGCCTTTACCTCCTTCTGCCGCTCACCCCTCTATCTATCTGTCTTTTTTCCTCTTTCTCTTAAGCTCTCCCCAACCCCTTTTTCACCGCTCACGGCTGCTGAGGGAAGGGGAGGGGTGTGCATCAACACTGGTATGGTTTGAGAAATTAATTATATGGCAATTCCATTTATCACAGCCGATTAGAGTCCCCACTCTTGGCCAGATCCACTTACTCATCCATAGGGTTGTTTTGTATCGACCGCAGGCCTCCTTCCTAATGTTCTTTGTCTTTGCCTGCGTCTCAACACTTTCTGTTTTGTTTTATTTTATTTTACCTTTTTCTCCATGGAGTGCAGACCCAAAGGGCAGCGATAGCTCCTCGACCACGCAAGCTATCCACCTGAACAAATCATTTAATCCAGTATGAAATCTTAAAATCATATTTTTCTTATAATTATAATTTTTTTTGTAGCTCCACCTGTTTCCAAATCAAATCAAATTGTTTCAAGAATTATTTTGATTGTAGTGGAGCCGCACTTCAAGACGCTTGTTTGAAGTAAATTCTCAGACCTGGTGGTTCATGAAGGAAGCAACATTTTCAGACTGATTATGAGACGAAATTGCTTGTTTACAGAATATTTTGGCCGTTCTGTCTTTCTTTGGCTTCATCTTTCATTTTCTCAGTCTTTTGTCTTTCTTCTGTACATTTACTTCTGTCTCTTCCATGTCCTACTCACTGTTTTAGGGCCCACTCACATTGGCAAGTTTGAGCCCGTATCGTGCTAAAGCCAAAATCCCCCCCTCCCCAGTCCCCGGCTGGCCTGCACTCACATTACCTTTTTCCCAAACGCGCCCAAGCACGATTGCCCCCGGTGTGCACGTCATCACGTTGAAATACGACAACAGGCATGGCCCGACGTCATTATAAATCAATGTAGTTCAAATACATTCATCATGTCTTCCTTTTAACTAAAAAACGTTTTTGGTCCTTCTAATCAGACATGGGATGTTTATTTACCTTGACAGTTTCGGAGGTAACTTCCTCCTTCTTCAGAAAGGTCCAACTGACAGCCGGAGCGGCACCTGGCAGATCCGGCAGACCGGGTGACCGGGTGGCCGCACATCGCGCGGTGCCGCGGCCAGTCCCGGCTGGTGCCGACGCGGTGCCGGCCAGCAGCAGGTCTGCCGGATCGCCGCACACAGACTGCTGTACTTTCATTATAAACCGACTTTTGTTTATACGCGGTTGCAGCAGCACAACGGACAGCCACACAGACAACATGGTTGATTATTGATTGCGCAACGCGGCCATTCACCGGTAATCGCGCTGCGCACATTAAACAGTTTTGCAGAGGCAGGAGGAAAGTTGCATGATTTACGTCCGCGCACTGCGTGCGTGACCGTGCATGTGCTCGTGTATGCGCCCGTACCGTGCAGAAGCACACCCCTTCCAACCGTGCCAGAGCGGGGGAAGTGTGCTGTATTCAAGCACGATACGGAGCGATCACACTGGTCAAAGAATCCGGATTTTAGGGGCAGTCGTGCTTGGGCGCGGATCAAACTTGCCAGTGTGAGTGGGCTCTTAGTCTTTCCTTCCTTTTCTCCATATCAAAGGCCAATAGCCATAAAGCGTTAGACTTCTTCTTTTTCAGTTTCTTTCTGTCTCATTTTCTGTATATTTCCCCCACTCCATCCCCATACCCAAATGTCTTGCTCTTTCTCTCTTTTTATCTCTTTATACCTCCGTCACCGTGCCTGTCTCTCTGTCTTTGTGTTTCTCTTTCTGTCAGTGTGTGTCTGTCCCTCCAGCAGTCAATGGGGTTTTAAAATCACATTTTAACTGCAGTAGATGGACGTAGATGAATAGCTTAATGTAGAAATCATAGCCACTACTGTGCTGAAACTGTATGCTGTTGTCAGCGGGGGATTTGAGGGAGCATGAGGAGGGAATGGCATTCCCCTTGTTCACACAATATAATGGCTGTTAACACCATAAATGCACTGTATCCCCTGTGGAAGATAAGCTTCCCACAGACAAGAAAACATTAAAAATCCTAACAGACTGTGAAAACAGAAAGTTTCGCTGTAAACAATTCAGTGGGCGGATACAAGCGTCAGTTGTAATGCCACTGCAAAGTTGCTCACACTCCATGGTAAAGCGAGGAGCTCGGATCGAATGAATTAAATGGCTGGATCCATTGGGATCTATAATGCAGTCTCTAAACACTCGCAATTCTGTCATTAAAAGACAACTGGAAGACAAAAATGAGCTGGAAAGCCAAGAATTATGGTACCAGAGCACAGTCATAGCCATCTGATTATAGAATTTGAGTCTCAGCAGGAACACTCATCAAAAAGCTACCTTTTTTTGCCTTTTTTTTTTTTTAAAGCATTGAACATATTTTTGCACAACAAATGAATGCCTGTAATGTATTTGTGCATCTGCACAGACTAGACAGTGTTTAGGCAAACACAGGCAAAGGCAGATCATTTTGAATGCCACAGTAGCCCACTCTCCACTCATTCATTGTCAGACTTGTGTCTTTGTCTGTCTCACAGCAGGAGTCCCACCACTTTCATAAAGCTTTGAGTCATAAAGACGTGAAATAACATTGATGGCTATCTGTACCAACTGAGTTAGCACAGACTCAGCTCAATACTGAAAATCACTCAGCAATCAATCTAGCATTTAGAAAAATAAGACATCCCCTCCTCTTCGCCCCCGTTTGTTAACTTTGAATTGTTCCCACACTGTTCAAGTGTGCTTCCGATGAAAAGTAGCAATTTTCCTTTGGCCTCAAACAGCTCAGTTAAAATGATAAACAAGTGAACATGTAATGCAAGGTAAGGACAGCAACTTTATTACATTTGAACACAGGAAAAATATATAGATGGTTATGATTAAATTTCTTGTGTTTTTTATAACTTGCAAAGGATTCAAGCTCCGCAATACCAAAATGATAGTTTATTCCTCTGGTTTGCTTCTTTCTATTTGTTATATTTGTCATTGATTATCCAAAAAGACACCCTGAAAGGAAAGGACAAAAGAAGATTAGGATTGACTTCTCTGTGATTTCACATCTGTGTGTCTTCTCGCTCATTCCTCTTCCTCCTCCTCCTCCTCCCTGCGACCATCCCTCCTGTCCCCTCTGGCCATATAGGAACTACCTAGCCGCCCCCCCGTTCCCAAGAGGGACCTATTAAAGCAAACACAGGAAGACGACATATCCCACATGGGCCAATGAGTAGCAGATGTGTGTAACTTACCCCTGTGAAACCTGAAGGGTCAAGCTGAGGTTTATAACTCCTATAATCCTGCTGTCTGCGTCAACTGTAGTTACAGTTTCAGTCAAATAAAGCGCAGAGAGGTGTGGGTTGGTTCGCAGCACAGATCAGCATCAGTGTGTATTCATCATATTCATAATCCGTTCATATCAGTGACCTGTGGAATTCCAATTTCATGATGTTTTTTGAATGCGGCTCCAGTCGTCTTAGTACGTTGCTTTGATTGAAACAATGGGAAAAGTGAGAGAGCTGGCGGGGGAATTTCACAGTTCTTAACCATTACCCCATTTCTAGGCACACATTTGCAGACATTTATTAAGTCCAGTTAACTGTTTTACTGTGTTGTTTTGGTCTGTGTTCCAGGGCGGCCCAGGCATCAGAGGAGCCAGAGGAGATAGAGGAGAGCCAGGAGTGACGGTCAGTAAAGTTCCCTTTGTTGTACCACAAAACTCCCAGTAGTCCACACTAGAGCTAAACACTGTTGTTGCTCCTAATTTTATTGCTTAATTCAGTCAAATTCTTACTCAGCAGGATTCTTAACGACAGTGACAACTAGTTGTACAAATCAGTATTGTAAATTAGCCAGGCTTTGTGTGTATGAAATGGAACAGACGTTGATAACTTGTAGTTGATTATCAGTGATATAACTTGCAATGCTTTCTGAGAGCTTCACTGGAAATAAATGTTGGCATCAAAACATTGCCTGGTAGCATTATGGCACACCCTGAGATCATGTGTGCAGCTGTCCGATATTTGAAATGCATGATTTATACCTACAGCAAATACATGCACGCTTTCTCAGCATACATGTGCGTGCTGTCAGGAGAGATGATCGACTTATTAGTAGTTTGTTGTTGAGGGCTGCTCACGGCCTAAAGATAGGAGGATAGGAAGGAAAATAGGAAGATAGGGAGGTGGTTAACAGTCCCAGTGGTGTTCCTGATTACATGCAGCCCAAGAGGCATGTGATTGAGAAAATACTAATGTTTTTTGGGGTTTTTTTTCGTTGAAATCTCGGTTGGTCCGAACAAACAAATAACATCCCATCTACTACAACTGATTTTTAGTAGCTGGGCAGGTATAGAACAAGCTGCAGACTCAAAGCCCATCCTAACAGTATTCATGACCCAAACAGTACCACCAGCCAACAAGAAACAGGAGAGGAAAGGATTTGTGTGTCTATCACTCATCCTGACAGAATGGACACAGAAAGAGACTCCAGCTAATAACTTCAGCTGCTGAGCCCCAAGATGCTGATGTGAAGGGAGCTGATGACTCTCAAACAGTTTCTATTAGGCATTGTTCACGTGGCTGCAGGGGTTGTGATCCCAGAGAGACCCATGAGGTAATAAGGCAAGATGAGGACCGCCCACTGGATATGCTAAACACAGGCGGAAAAAGTGAGATGTCAACAGTGCATCCTAAATATGTACAGAACAGGACGGTCCACACCCCTGCCTCCTGGGACAGGAAACTCCCCCGTCCTCTGTTCAGTGTGTAGGAAAAGCCCCCAGCAACCCATTGGTGCTGCTCCATCCACTAGACTGGATCTAAGGCATTTGTGGAGATGGTGTGAAAACTATAGGAGCAGCCTGCAATGCCAAAAAACTACTTCAGCTTCCTTTTGGCTTTGGATCCCAGGCACACTGTGAATTCGGCTGTTTCATCCACCTGTCTTTAACACACACCGTTCGAGCAAATGAAAAGCATGGAATATTATCGAGATTTAGTGTGCGGATTGCATCTGCTGCAGTTTTACTGTGGCAGTCCGTTCCAAACATTTACAAACAATCCGGCAGCGGCAGGCAGGCCTGGTGGTGTTGGAAGTTTCTCAGTGCTAGTAACGAGTTCCCATAAGTCAATTTTGATACTAGCTGGAGAAAAATATGCTTTAAGGCCTTGCCACAGTGCATTGCATGAGGTAGCAGGGATCCTGCAACTTCTGCACAGGGTTGTCAGTCATGAAAATAATGTTGTTTTTCTTAATTACCATAGCTCCTGCTTTGATTTTTTTGAAGGACAGTGTATCACATACAGAGCCCGGCCCACCCAGAACTTGGAGCTTAGCAAATTTTAAGAATTACCTCCTGAAACAAAGACAGGATACAGTCATGGAAGGCCTGTAAATACAGACCATGTGTGAGAAGGGTGCAATTGTGTTGTTTTTGGAGTGTAGCAGTGTTTTATGTCCTTTTGGCATATAGGCAACCCCACACACATGGACACACACATACATCTCCAGCTCCTTGCACGCACACACGAATGCATGCATATATACACTAATACACTAATACAGACCTGCCAGCTCACATTTGTCGTAGCTCAGTAGTCTCGGCTAGGCACGGCTTTCTTAGCAGTAAAGTAGAAGAAAATCTCGGCCAAGTTTATTTGAACAGTTGGTGTCTAAAGTCTAGGCCCAAGTTGTTGCGCAGATTTACACTCATTCATTTCCACTAATCCATTTACAGAGGGTGAATTATTTTTAAAGTACAAACAGTTTAGTCGTTTAGATATAAATCTAACTAATTTTGTCTTCAGTCACCAGTGTGTTTTGGATTTCAGTGATATTTTAGAACATGAGCTGTAAATTTCAGTGAAATATAAAACATACATTATACCATTTCGACCCGTTTTTTTTTCCATATTGCATTTGTGTGTGTATGATCTCTTTTGATTATTTACATGTGTAAGTGAGGTATGAGTCTTGTCACTGAACAGTTTAACAGAAAAACAATAAACACAGCAGGGATGAAGGTTACTACACCAGCCGATGGGTTCAGTGCGAGGAGTCCCTCCTCTTCTGCACCTACACATGGATCAAATGAGCCACCATACTGACACGTCCTGATTATAGATGGACAAGTGTCTAAACTCATTTCCTGGAGTAGATCCGATTATGGAAACAGCCAATGGTAGCAACTGCCCCCCAGCATGCAGTAATGAGGGTTACCTGGGTTTGTAGGTTTAACTTGATAGATGTTTGGTGCCTTGATTACGTCTAGCCCCTAAGGCAGTGGAGTGCTGTCCATCTGTATTCTGCAGCCATATTTTGTACGTGGTTGTTTTACACTGAAGGTTTTAACTATTGTGTGCAGTTAACACGTTTGTCTTTCATTTGTTGTGATTCTGTATGTCTGCTACCTTGGCTAGCTCTTGTTTGCACAAGAGATATTTAATCTCAACAGGATTTCCAGGTAAAATTAAGGTAAAATAAAAATAGATTTAAAAAATAAATTAAAGAGTACTGACCCTTCTCATTTTCTTTAGAGTTTTTTTTTTTTTTTTTCATTACTATAAATAGGGAGGGATTGGTATAGATGGTGTAAAATTTTCACAGTGACTCGTGTATGTCATGACTATGTGATTATGTTTATAAGATGACGAGGCTTGTTTATGTGCAGTTTCAAAAGCAGAGTCCTCACTAAAGGATCTGTTTTGTTGTCCTGGCAGGGACCTCAAGGGCCAGTGGGAGAAAGTGGCCCTCCTGGACCCCAAGGCCCCCCTGGTCCTCAGGGGCCCAGTGGACTCTCTATACAGGGACCCCCGGTAAGCATGAGCTCACGTGTGTGTCTGTCTGTGCATGCTCGTGTTTGTCCACTGTGTGTATGTCTTTGTTTGCTAAAAGAGTATCAGTGCAGAGCACAGTGGCCACAGTTTCATACAACATTTCTTCAGTTAATTATTTAAGGAAGCAAAGGAAATTTCTGCCATTACTTGAGAAAATGGGGAATTAAAATAAGTGTAGTTTGGCTGAATTTCCTCCAAAATACAAACAACTGCAGTCCTAATGTTTCTGAGGAATGTAGTTATGATATTATGTCACAAGAAAAATGTTTTTAGAAACTCAAGCTTCATCAGAACCATATCTGGGACCGAAAACAGAGACAGATGTGGAACCAAAACTAAAATTACTCCCGAGCATGACTGCCGTATTAAATTACAGAGGAAACACAGTCACACAATGCGTATTGTTTGGCGTTTTGCTCCCACCTGTGCGCAACAAGATTGCAAAGGGTGTGCAATTAGGAATGGACTTAGTATTGAGCTGTCAAGTAACTGCCAAAATAAATTGACAAATGTTGACATATCCCTCAAATAGACTTCCAGACAGCTGCAGGTTCTCTGCCAAGGCACGCTGAAGCTGTTCTGGGGCCCTGTGGTGGCCCAGCATCTTATTAAGACAACTGATGTGGGTTTTTCCATTACTTTCGTAGCTATCTGAATGGCTGCAGGTCCAGCTGAGTTGTAATGACATTGCCCGTTTGTGTTGCAGGGGGCTGCTGGAGAGAAGGGAGACAGAGGAGAGATTGGTCTGCCAGGACCGATGGTAAGACAGCCTTTCACCCAGAAGTCACCTCTGCATCCTGCCGTCATGTCATCAGCTTTGCTCACAGAGAAAAATGCCTCCACTGATTACACAATAACAAGACTCAGAGGTGATATGTGTGTGCTGGGAGTGGTGTGAGCGTCATTCCTGTGAATCATCCTGTTTTTCTGAAGATTCGAGTCTGGCTCATCATATGTATCATCATCTTCCTCTCTCTTTCTTTCTATTTTCTCTCCATATACTGCCGAGGAACATGCCAGAAAAAAGGCCAGAAAAAAAGGTGTACATAAATTTGAAACAGGCATTACTGAGACCTTAACTAGATTAACTAGTTTCCAGTCACTGTTGTGTTTTGGATAAGGAAACTGATCACTAAAACATCAACATCATTAAGATGGTGAATGTATTGATCTGTGTGTGTGTGTGTGTGTGTGTGTGTGTGTGTGTGTGTGTGTGTGTGTCTGTGTGTGTGTAGGTGCAGATGTGTTTCATGCTGTGAGTATTTGTATTGATATGTGTGTCTGTGTGTGTGCAGCACGTCTGTGGAATATAAATGTATTACAGTCAATGTAATAACACAGCCAGCTATGACCAGCTGTGTACGCATGGATTGTTTGTGTGTGTGTGTGTGTGTGTGTGTGTGTGTGTGTGTGTGTGTGTGTGTGTGTGTGCAAATGGTGTATATGTGTGGAGAATCTGAATGTGTCCTACGGCCATAATTGCTGAGGTGCAATGGCTCTACAGGCCCAGGGAATTTATTTATTTATTTATTTATTTTCTCTCCTATAAAGGCGAAGTGCAGTAAGTTCATTCCATGCTGTGTTATTTATCTTGTGTATTGTGAATATTTTGACTTTCTATACTGATATAATTTTGCACAGTCAAAATAGATAGAAACTACAAACATGAGCAATATCTGTTTCCCTTGGCATTTAAACCTGTTCAGATAGAGTCTATTGTCTCTATTGTCTGAGGCTCAGGTTGAGAACAACCGTTCTCAACCTGAACCTCCAGAAAATATTATTTCATTAACTAGAGGTTTTTCCAGTGAGAGAATGTATAAGAATAACTACTCAGTTAAGAGGTTTCACACTCTTCACTGTTAATCTGCCAATCTACAATATAGACACTGTCCTTGACAGCAAAAGAACCACTGCTCTGTGGCATTGCAAAGTTTAGGCACACAAATCATGACTAATTGCCTTCTGGAAGTAATCATTAATATTGGTTTTAAAAATATTGATCAGTTTCATGTAGAACTCAACATTTTCTAATAGTTACTTGGTGAAATAGCGAGCATTGAACTCAATATTGAATTACTGGGATCCAAAAATACTTTCAGAATTTTTGAGTATAAAAAATAGTATTCAAGATGGAATGAGTGATTTATTACCATAAACTAATGACAGACTTGTAGTGAAAGTGAAAATATTAGAAATGCAATGCAAAGTGTAATCCAAAGATATTAGTAAAGTTGTCAGCTCAGACAGTATTATTGGCTTACATGGTCTGATGTAACAAATTGGTTTGTTTTTAAATAGTCAGTCCTAATACTAAAAAAAAATCCATTACTCATTTATTCATTTAAATTTGAGGTGTTTTCTTTTGTATTACCAGGAACTGCAGTTTCAGCAATAGAAAGAGTAAACAGCAGTAAATCCTCAGTACCCAGTACCTTGAATTTTACAAAGTCAGATGCCGTGACCCATGAAAAAAGTTTAAATTTCATTTGATTAACTATTGTGTTAAATGCAGCTAAAAATGCTGCAGTTCGTTTCTCATCGTTTTTTCACTTTGGTTTTGTCGGGCAGTTTGGTAATTAAACAAACTGAGAGAGAGAGAGAGACCAGGAGGGGCGAGGAGAGCTGGAGAAAACAGGTGACAGGGAGGCAGAGATAAAAGCTCATGGCAGACTGTGTGTGTGTGTGTGTGTGTGTGTGTAGCTCCTGTGCCACGTGAGCTGCCTGTACTGCTGCAGCCACACACACACTCACATACATATGGACACATAGACACGGAGCAGTCTAATGGAATCATTGAGATGTGAATAATCGTGACAGCGTCTCCATTATTGGGCCCTAAACCAATCAAAGATGTAATTCTGAATTAATTTAATGGTGGTCTACTGGGAGCACTGGACAACTGGAAGGACAGGGCAGTCCTCTAATAACTAGGCACCAGGAGGAGGGTATTTTATTCTTTTCTCAAGGTGCTACATGGAAAATTTTCTCATTAATGTATCACTGTTAAAATAATTGTGGCAGCACAGTTTAATTATATTCACAGATGCTGTCGCATTTTCTAATTAATATTTTGCCGGGACAAAAAAGTTGTGTTGACTCTTAATGACTTTTAGTGTTTTTTAAAAAAACACACCTGTTGCCATTAGAAGCAGTAGTCCCACAGTAGTCTGCTTCATGCTTTTATTTTTATTCTCACTTTTTCATCTCCAGTAGACTGGCCAGAAAATGTCAAATGCATCATAATGAAATATGCTGATATAAAGCAGCTCATAAGGGCTCCCTATGATTTATATATTAGATAAAACACTGTACAGGTTATATTTGAGATGTAGTAATATATTGTATGGTGCTAAAGAGAATAAATGAGAGAAAGCTTGAGGACATTCAATAGAGCTCATAAGTTGAGCTTCGCTTTCCAAAAACCATGGTGCATGGTTTGCGCCTTATGTTGTGCTCCATGCAAGACAGTTTTCTTAATTCCTCTCCCTTAATTTATCCACCTTAACTGATGACCTTATTATAACATCATTAAAATTTTAATATGTGCTTAAAGCTTAAACCAAGATAAAGAAAACAGATAATTGGCATTCATTTCCCCCCAAAATGATTCCCTTAAGCTCTAAGAGGGCCGTAAATATGTTGCAGGATATATATTTGAATTCAAGCGCTCTCTTTACAGTGGTAGTCCTCCTCCGAGCTCTATCAGCTCCATCATAATCACACACTGCAGTACATCCTGATGCGGCTCTATCTGCCCATCACCCTGCATCTCTGCTTATCGCACAGATAGTTCAGCTCCGCGCTACAAATTGTTTTGTGTTTGTGTTTCGATGAACTAGATAAAGAGCACAAATGTCACCCCAGCAAGAGCCAAGTCCAGACGGCTTTTCCTCCAAAAACTTCTGCCAGGTTTGCGGGAAACTTTTCGCGTGTTTTTCTCAGCGTATTTTAAGCTAGTGTTCACCTCTGTTCTCTTGTCTGAGGACAGAGGCAGGATCAGTGAGGGAATTAAGAAAGCAGACTGAGGGTTTTTGCCCTGAGCTCAGATTCACCCGAGGTTATCACCGAGCAGAGGTGCAGACTGGAAGTTGACCAATTATGGATTTTTTTCAAGGTCTGTACAGAATTTTTTTAGGAAAGGAGAGAGCAGATTATCATTTATTATACTCATTTTTGGGGCTGTGGTGGCTCAGCTTTCTGCACCGTCATCTCACAGGTTGAAGGTTCAGGTTTGAACTTCAGCCTTGCTCCTCTCTATGTTTGCATTTTCTCCCTGTGTTTTTGTTGCTTTCCTGCCACAGTCCAAATCAGTGTGTCTGTCTGCTGTATATGTGTGTGCTGTGTGATGGACTGGTGATCCATCCTAGGTGTTCCCCTGCCTTCCATCCAGTGCATGCTGGGACAGGCTCCAGCCCCCCGATCACCCTGCTTAGGAATTAATGTACTTATTTGGAATGTATTACGGTCAGATTTAGCCGCAGACCGGCCCTCCATGCGGGGCTGACACTGCAAAAGCACTCAACACAAATTTCGAACAACACCTCCCACAGAAAGCATAAAGGAGCCCTGTTATTTATTTTCCACACCGTAGAGAGCAACTCCATGGTCTCCGCTCACATCTGCCGATTACTGATTACAGCAAACTCAACAAATCGATCAACCTTCAGCAAAGACTGTACAGCAATAGGATGATTGCTTTCTGAAGGTTACCTTTAATGACCTTAGAGGCACTTGCACACTATGATGCATGCAGGATAGTGGAAATGATTTTAGAAGCAGATTTAGTGGCTGAGGTTGTCCTCCCGACAGGTTTAAAAGGCCTTTCATGCAAGCAGTTGTCAGGCTCTGTATAATAAGACATGATAGGATAATGATGATGATGATGATGATATTTACTGTATTGAACAGGTGTTTGTTATTGTGCTTATGCAAATAAACAGAATGTGTTTTGGGCAGCCAGAGGCAGCTGTAAAGATAATGTGTTGCTATGCTGATGCTGATAATCGTATCCCCGGCGATTAAAGTTTCATCTTATCGGGGGAGTGCAGTGTTCGCTCGGCAGTTTTATTTTTGTGTATTTATTGTTCTGTATATTGTTTGCGAAATGACTATCCCATTTTCCTCGTGTTAGATCAGTAAACTTTATCTTACCGAGAGCAGTCTGTTCACCAGATCACTCCAGGATACACAGCGTGGTTATTTGTTGATCCCCGCACAAACACATCAGCCACCAGCCACGTTAAATGAAAGAAGGTCATATGTTGTCAAATGCAACAATTTTCATGACTTTAGCTTTTGTCAAAAGTTTATACTTGAAGCAGTTACCTTGGTGCTACAGTTTTGTCCATGTACAATCATGTGGTGTATATCCAGTAGCGAAAGGGTTGAATTAACCAGTAAAATGCTTGCATTTGGTCACATTATCTCAAAGCCGCTATTTTTAAATCCTTTTCTGACATCTGAGGGAAAGCAAATTCTCCTTCATTCCTCATCGAGTGTCATCGCTTTTATTTTGAAAATGAATCCATCGTGTTGTGTGGATCTGTAGGAAGAGAACAGCATGTCTGGCTTTTCCCAGTTGAGTTAACATGAGCAGTGTGTGTACTTAATCATAACATATTTCTACAATGCTGTGGCATGATGTTTCACTAAAAATAGCATGAAATAATTCTCAGTTTTAGTCTTTCAAGTATGCTATCATAACCAAATTGTAGAGTAATTTAGTTTCACTTTCCAAATATCAAGAGAAATGAACTCACAGTTTTTCCATATGGGATTCTGTTTCATTTCTTTCAGTTGTTGCACAGCGTTGCCTCAAAACAAGACAAAAAAAAAAAGCCCCACCTTTTTTGTCAAAGAATTGAATCAAACTTTTTTTTCCCCTCACTCTCATAATGTGTGCAGTAGAGGGTTAATTAGTCAGTGAGCGGCCTCATGTCTCTGAAGCCGCTCACTGAGAGCTGCAATACTTCCTGATGCAGCACTATCCAGCCCTCTACCTACATAGTCCTATTAATAAAAGCTGGCAGTGCTGCCCCATGCCGCACTATGTTACCAAGTAATAATGTGTTTTGTCAGAGAGGAATATGAATGGGTGTGTGTCTGTGCGTTCATATATGTGTGTGTCTGTGTGTGTGTGTGTGGCTCAGTGGGGGGAATATTGTAGCTTCCAGGGCCCTGTTGTAATATACGGGGACCACAGAGAATATCACAACTCTAAAACATCAATTACCTCGGTTTCCTTCTCTCTCTCTCTCTCTCTCTCTCTCTCTCTCTCTCTCTCTCTCTCACTCTCTCTCTCTCGAACACACACACTATCCCTCTCCCCCCTTCCTTCTCACTTTCTCCTTCCATCTCTCCTCTCTTTATCTCTCTCCGCAGTAAATACAATGTAACCTTGTCATCAGCAGTCCCCTCTACCTGTTTCAATTTGACAGTGAAAAATGCATCGACAGCAGCTGTGATGAATAGCAAAATGCGTGTTTGTTTGCGCGTGTCCGTCTTTTCCTTCATCTCTCTCCCTCTCATTCTGTTGCTGTTTGTGTGTTTGTGTTCACTTTACCAGGTGATACGTGTGGTCTCAAAGAGGAATGTAAGTTTCTGTGGGTGTAAACGTGTGTGGCTGGTTAAGAGAATAAAAACAATTTAAACTCTGTCTCTCCCTAGAGCTTTCAGAGACGTATAGTTGCCCGTGTCAGCCCTTCGTTTTTACTGCTCAAGTTTGATCTGTCTGGAATAGTAATACCAGTGTGTGTGTGTGTGTGTGTGTGTGTGTGTGTGTTTGAACAGAACAGGGCACATATCGTTGCTAGCATCTTTGAAGAAAGTACATCAGGCCAACATCTTAAACAACAGCGCACCGTTTATCATACTGTCCCGTCCTCTCTGACCCCTTCCTATAATTTGTGAAACCTTAATGGCATTAACTACCCTGTTTTATGAGCTCTCCAGTGATAATGAAGTGCAGAGATAAATCATATTAACTCTATTAAATTAATCTGTGAGTATATTTTGGAACAGGGTATGTGCACTGACCTGCAGAGAGGTGGGTGGGGGTGCAGTGGCGATGGGGGGTGTGGCTGTGCTAGACCAATCAGAGGTTATAGGTTGGTTGGTTCCCCAAAATAGCCAATGTGCCCCATTCTGGCTAGTGTGTTCCTGAGCAAAACACTGAACCATTACCATTACCTGTTTCAGAGCACCACTTTGCTACTTCTACACACTCACCTCTGGTGCAGTGTGTACATATATATATATATATATACACATTTTAAATCTGATATGTGAAAAAACATGTTCCTTATTACACTGTGTGTGATGTGGCTGTTGAAAAGCTCTGGGAAAACGACAAGGGCTAGGCTCTTTATTATCCTGGAATGAATAAATGAGATGACTCTTCAAGTCATGAATCTTGTTATATTACAAAGGCCTCATCTGGAGGAATAGCAGGTGCAGGGAGAACTGATGTGATGGAGGAAGATGATAAAGTTTATCATGGCTTTAATCACCTGATGTAATATCAATTTGCTTTTGATGAAAAGTTACCATCACTGAAACAAAACTGACATGGATTTTTTAAAAAGCTTTTTCACTAACAACAGACCATCCAATAAGACAGAGATTCAGAGTAGTTTGTTGTATGGAGGAGAACTGAGATGATGTGGGAGGGATGGAGTGAAGGTCTATAGGGAGGGATGAGGGATGAAGAGATGGAGGGGTGAAGGGTGAGAGATGAAGGGATGAGGATCGATCGAGGGGTGAAGGCATGAAGGTCGAGGGATGAAGGGATGAAGGCAGGGAGGGATGAGGGTTGAGAGATGGAGGGATGAAGGGATGAGGAATCGAGGGATGAACGGAGGGAAGGAGGGATGAAGGGATGAGGGTCAAGGGATGGAGGGATGAAGGTCGCAGGAAGGAGAGATGGCAGTTAAGGGTTGAAGGTATTAAGGTCTAGGGTTGAAAGGATGGAGTTATGAAGGGTGAGGGATGGAGGGATGAGGGTCAAGGGATGGAAAGATAGAGGGATGAAGGGATGAGGGTTGAGGGATGGAGGAATGCATTTCGAGAGTTGAAGGGATGAGGTAGTCGCATAAAAGGATGCAGGGATTAAGGGTGCGAGAGGAAGAGATGTGGGGTCGAGGTATAGAGTAATAAAAGGTGATGGATGGAGGGATAAGGTCGAGGGATGAATGGATAGAGGAATGGAGGGACGAGGGTTAAGGGATGGAGGATTGAGGGTTGAGTGATGTAAATTGCGCAAACTGAGACAAACCTGAGACAAAGGGGAAAGATAAGATGTACCTGAGTGCTTTTGTGTGGAAATGGGACGTGTTCCTGAGCACTACTTCCTTTGTTTGTTTTGTTTGTTTAGGGTGTCCCTGGAGGCCCGGGCTCACCTGGGAGAGACGGTGCACCAGGAGCGAGGGTAAGATACTGTGATCATATCAACTGTTTTCCAAACGATATAGAGTGATATTATGTAGACACAAAAAAATCTAAAACACATGCCATAGAAGAAGGTAAAGTAAATGGATATGAAATGGTCTGTTATATATAAGATATCTAATACAGAAATCATTAGTTAAACCTGAATATGGTGTTCAAAAACAGGAGAACCCTCTTTTGAGATGTTTACTGCATACAGTATACTGTATACATGTATAAGATGTTACAATGTAAAACAGAGTACCGATTAAAACAGTTTGTTTCTTTTGTTGTGAGCAATGAAACATGGAAAATGTGCAAAGCAACAAACGAAGAACATCAGAGTGAACAAATGTAAGCAGGGTTTGCATGTAACAGCTGAGTGGAGACACTGCTCACCATAACTGTCAATAATATTGAATATTGTGTTCTAACAATAAGAGCTTCATGAAGCCCTGTGATTGATTTTCAGGTACTAAATTCATACAGTATAGCATAACAATGTAGGGAAAGCAAACAGAACTGAGGTAAAGACAACAAAAGATGTAAAGCACACCAAGCAAACAAAAATAAGGTATAAGGGACTTTGTCATGAAAAATGTGAGCAAAGCAAAACTTGAAAGACAACATTTGAACATCTTTAAGTCAGACAACTCACGTTTGAAATGTGTTATTAAAGCAGCAGAATATAGTTAGAGTTTGGCCTCTGGGCTCCGAGCGCATCACTCCCCACAGAAATGTTTACATGGAGATATTGGGTGATGAGTAAAAAACACCCCAGCAGGAGCCTACATCTGGATGCTGGTGCGGCGGAGGGGCTGAAGGAGCAGGCAGCAGTGCAGGGCAGCAGCGCCACTGACATGTCAGAGGCAGAGATGGGACACTTTGCAGCTTAGATAGACTGCCAAAATGGGAGGGTGTGTTTGGCAGATGATATGGGGTATGTGTGTATGCGGCAGTGTAGCTCAAGTTGACTGCCTGAATTAGCTCGCAGGCGTCGCTCCGTGAGTGATATCAGCCTGGTTGCAGCGGTGTAAGATACCTTCAGTAGGTTTGCAAGTCTTGTAAAATTGTCAGCAGCGCCATACATTTTGAAAGTGGATACTGATTGTCCAGCTGTTTATCTGCCCTTAAAGGACATGCGGGTTCCAAAATGCTCATCTGCTTGGTTTTATGGCCTCTCATAAAACCATACATATCTTCACTGCTTGCAGAGGAGAAAAAAAAGCACGGGCTGCCCAGCTTTAGAACGCTAAATTCTCAATACATGAGATCCCATTCATGAAGTCTTTGTGATAGCAGCTGGCTTTTGTTGATGTTCACAGTGGAGTAAAGCCATACAATACCCCGCTGGGCTGTAAATACCACAACAGAAACACCGCCAGGGCTCAATGTGTAGCAAAGCTGAAAGAGGAGGTTTTATCCAAATATGTAATGTGATAACACAAGAGGTCTGTCCTTGTCTGGTTTTTGGCACGGTGGATGATACCGCACATAATCCATCTGCTCCCTCTGTACAAGCAAGGGCTTCCAGAAGCTCATCCCCCTCAGTGGTGTAGAAGTTGTACAGAGTTTTCAGGCTTGTCATGTGATTTCCTTCAGGACACTTGTGTTTTGGCTGGGATTTCTCCTCGCTGTGCCAGAGAGGTTAGGGGGTTTAAGAACTTGTAGCAAACATTTGGGGATTGTTAAATTACATTTTATTTATTTGAGTCCAATTAAAAGTGCCAGTAATGACTCTTTAAAAAGTTTCGTCTATATTAAATTCTTTAAGCTGCTCTCCCTTAGGACTTTGTTTCCTTTCTTCTCTGCTGCTTTAAAAAATGGCACCAGTGTGCTGGAGGTATATCCTGATGAATTTTGAGTAACTGATTGTAAGATAAGATATAGTTGGCTAGATTTTTCTGTTTCACATGCAGTTACACAATTTAAGAAATGTCTGTTACATTGTCTATGGAGCAAAACAAAGACAATTAAAGGTGTCATGTTCAAGGCTGCCACCTGTGGAGCAACATAAATATGCTTGACATCGAGGATCTGTCTTATTTGCAAGGAAGCCTCCTGGTTAGGACAAGCTGGAGACAATTTTCAGACAATTTTCCAACCGGCCTCAGTGGTGGCACGAGATGTGGCTGATTGGTGAATTGGTGAAGAGATTGGTGACACATCTGCGAAACCATTACTTGGCAGGGAGGCAGGTCCATAGAGGACTGAGAGGGTGTTTCACTCCACTTGTTGAAACCTTTTCACTGAAACAGAGATTGAGCACAGTCATAGACTCCATAGCCACACATATATTTTGGGCTATACTCTTTAATCATGCAATTTACCAAGCCTGGTTCAGTTCTGCATTTTTCTGAGCTCAGTCCTTCTCCGATTTCTGAACCACCGTCCTCCACTCGACTGAATGGTGATCTCCATCCGTGCATGAGAATGCACGTTTACTATTGTAATCATGGAGTGTAATCATGTGAAATTACTAATTTTACATGAGAACTGTTGTAATCAGGGTAGGATTTTAGCTGCCATAAAAGGGGAAAAGACATCGCTTTTGTCAGCACTGATTATAATAGACCCCACATTCATATTTCAAGAGGGTTAACAGACACAATTTTAAAGATCTAGTTATGTATTTTGTATTTCTACAGTGATTGTAATGACTGCTAGAAGGAAAGTGTAAAACTGAATGTTTGTAGGATTGCAAGGAGCTGATTATGACATTGTTTTCATACATGACATGACATCTCAAATCAGTATTTACACATCATTTACTGCTACAAAATTAGCTGCTGTATCAGGTTTTAATGTTCTCAGTGGTATTCTGAAGTCATATTTCCCACTAAAAGTCCTTTCTAGTAGGTACATCAAAAGCACTGGGAAGGAAATGTGGCAAAATACGTCGATAGGAAACATTTCAATGGGTCGTAACAGAATATAATGCCAATTGCTTTTATTATAATTCATTTGACAGTTTTATAGATGATATTTAGGGGATATTATGTATTCATGAGCCTGCAGGTTTGCAAGCGTGATGGAGGCTTGTCACATTCACTAGTCTGTATAATGACACAGAATGTGTAGACAACACTATAGGCTACCCAGAACGTCCTATGATGATTCATAACAACATTTATCTATATGATATCAATCCATGGGACACAAACTCATAAAATGCTTATCTGGGCTGTAAAAGGCAAACACGAAAAGAGCCTGGCTAAGTGTGAAAAAAAGAATAAAACTTTAGCTGAGTCTTGCCAAGAGTGCACTAGCCAGTTAGAAACAACATTTACTGTCTCCTGGGCACTGTATCTCTCCATATCGCAGTCATACGGATTAAGGAAAGGCATGAATCATTATTTTTTTTACTAAGTGCCTCTACCACAGAGCTTCTTAAAGTTTTTTTCAGCCCAGAACCAGGCAGAGTAGATTTAGTTTCGCCTCAGGATCCAGGCTCATTAAAACATGCTAGTACTCATGCCATGTGATGACCCAAAAAACACATGTCCACAACCAATTTTGGATCCTTCCTTTAATATTTAAGGGACTTTGTTGGCGTTAGGGTTAGGGTTTTACATCCAAACCCTGCTCCTCATAGCACTGTGTGCAGAAAGTTTTAATAAAGAAATTATTGTCAAATGAGGGTTAAATTCAGAGAACTTGAATGCACTCAGCTTTGGATGTAATTGCTGTGCTGTATGGGTATTTGGGCATGCATACAAAAATATGAATTAGATTAGCACCCAATTTCTTGACTGTGGGTCAGGCCATAGGCCTATTGCTGGTTGCCCTCCAACACATAACAGAAGTAATACATTTTCATGAGCCTGGCTCCCAGGGCAAGAGACTGAATTTTTTATTTGGGCCTTGAACAGAAGAACTTTAAGAACTTCTCGATTATCTTATAAGCGGTGCTGATGTGTGTGTGCATGTGTGTGTGACATAACAATTGCTGTGCCGATTCAGCCCCAACTCTGAGCCCCAAAGGCCTAGCTAGCTCCAGGGCCTATTAGTGGGATTTACTGTGGAGTGTTTATAATGTGACACGAGGCTGACTCCTGTCCCAGGAGACCTGCGGTGGCCCGGGGACACATTGCTTGTGGCATATATTTACATTGTAGGTCTTTCTATGACCTTTTCCCCCCTTTGTCTTTGGAGTGGGATTATTTTTGTTCCAAACATGCTTCTGTTGAATCTGAAAAGATTTCAAAGCAGAAAGTGGATGACGTAATGACACTTCAGTATTAGAAAGGGCTAAAGTGTCCTCCAGACCCCCATTAGTGGGTTTAACTGGAGGAGTGTTTACTGTGTGACACCACGCTGACCCTAGTAGATTTCTGATGCAACTTTCTGACTGAACTTGTCTTACAGGCTCCAGCATATTCTGTAATGAATGCACACTTTGGTTTGCAGTTAAATATTTGGAAAAGGTATATTAATTTGGAAGGTAAAGCTTCCCAAGAGAATTTGACAGGCTCCATGAACTCTATCCAGTTTATTACTGTAGCTGTGTATATGCTACCAAAGGTGAAAGCTATGCTCTCTAATTGATTTCCTTCATAAATTTATATTGGTCAAATGGGGGAGATCAAGTGGAGTTGTGTAGGTATCTCATGGTGCAAAACTCAACATTCAGGAAGAACGTGCTTGATACACTGTTAAAAAGCAAAGAAAAAAAACAAACATTGATTGGAGACACAGGTTGTCTAACAAATGGAAAAAAAATAGAAGAAGAAGCAGTGGGATACCGAGTTAAACTTCCATTGGTAGCATTTATAAATAATGTATTTTAATAGTGATATTCTTTAGAAAGAACAAGGTTAAGGTAACTTAGTGTTGTATTTTACAGCAAAGCCCACAGGCAACCGAGAATTGGCTGTACAGAACAGAGTTTAACCTAAAATTATTGAATATTTAATAAGCTGAGTGTATTTTCTCCGCGTTCTTTCAGGGTCTGCCCGGTAAAAATGGACCACAGGGACAGCAGGGACCTCCTGGACCCATAGTAAGCTTCTTCTTCTGCTCTCAGGATAATTTTCACTGGCAGATCACCCTCACAAATTGACTATGACTGACTTGTTCTGCCCCTCTCCTCTCTGTTTCCTCTACCCATCTGTCTCTCTGCCTCTCTCTTTATCTGTCTCTCTCAGGGAGCCCCAGGAGCCCCAGGAGCCCCAGGACCGGGTGGGCCTGCAGGGCCCCACGGAGATCAAGGCCCTCCTGTAAGTCAAATATTAGTTCCAGATTTTCTGGTGAGGAAGAAAAACCTCTGAAACACTCACTTAACCATGAGACACTAAAACTCTGAAACCAGTACTAGTGGAGTTGTATTTGGTGTGACAGCCTGAGGCCTCGATATGAGAGAATCTGAGAAAAACTTTTCACATTTGAGGAAGAGACCAAAGTGAGTGACTATATGCTAATCTAGTCTAGCCATCTCCATTAGCATAATCAAAGCAAATATCATTAAAGTCTACCAGTGTGATTTTATTTTTTCTCATGTCGCACTTAATGCCTGTAAATGCACCAGCGTCTTTGCTACAGTTATAGCTGTTAGGAAAGAAACACAGTAATCATGTAAGTCAAAGTGATGGATTATATTTCAATCTGGAAGAATTTACAATAGGAATGAGAGTTAATGAGGAATTTGAAGTAGACTGAATTTATTGTGAACAGGAGAAAAGAGTCTTTGGTGCTTAGACCCCAGCAGGAAGTAGATTGCCATGCGACGCAATGGCATGAATCAAGTGCTTCAATATATGAAGGAGTGGAGAGCTTGATGTCGGGATGTCGTCATATGAGGGAAACTTCTGATCGGAGGGTTTGATTGAAGAGGGACCAGGCGTCCACAGATGAGATGGTGCAGGGGTGGAGGTGGGTCACGGAACAGAGAAGAGAGAGAACATTTTTAAAAGTTTGACAGCTTAGAAGTGATTGGCAAAAGGCGAGCGTGTCGGGTTGTGATTGGTTGAAGACAGGAATGAGCAGGTGGCGCTTAGAGATAGCAGGAAACTGTGCTTGTGACTTAAAAATGAGACACTAAATTGACATAGTGGATGTGCATGCTCCACCCTACCCGCTCTGATTGGCTAGTAATCGTTGCCTTCAGTAAAGAGTAAGGATTAGCCAATCAGAGGCAGAGTAGGAGTGGGTCTTCCTGTGACATGCATGTCCAGTATGTCTCTGCCTGACTTTGAAGGTGTGCACGAGGAGATTGACTTCCTGACTGACTTTGGCTAAGCTTCATGAGCTGAGGCAGCAATGTGTCTCTGCAAGCTGCTCATAACGACTCTTTGAAAACTGTTAGAGTCTTGGGCAATGCTATTATCATTTAAATTATGTTTACACTTTTGTTTTACTCACCTCAACACCAAACACTGCTTTTTTGGAAGATTTACACACCACGTGTCCTTGTAATGGATTAATGGTAATTGTGTGGAGGGGCGCCAGTCAAAGGTAAGCTCAGGAAGAACAGAAGTTAAAGTAAGGGCGAATGTGTTACAAACAAGAGGACACTATTGGTCAAAGTTATCAAAAAAACACCAATGATGCATGTCATACATCAATACAAACAATATTGTAGCACTAATTTACTCTAAGAAAAGTGACTACCACAGCTATTTCTTTTGCTTCTTTGGATTTTAGGATTGTTTCCTTGGGGCAGACCTGAACTTCATTATCTGACTTCTCCACAAACACACCTACGCAAAGTTTAGGAATTTGAAATGGATGTTTGGATCACCCCACGCCTAAGATCTTTCCTCAGATGTAGGGGAAGTCTGTGGTATGGATCATAAACTAGTCTTACATGTATATCCCTCTGAGACCACCCACCCAGTGTTTGACGTTTTCCCAAATTGGGAAACATGGAGGACATGACCTCTGTACTTCTTCCATCCCCCTCCCCCCTGATATCCTCCTCCTGATTTCTCCTCATTAGATGTTTTGTTGTTGTAAAGCGAGGACAGAAAACTGAGATTTGATAAGATCAGATCTGCATTTAGAGTTACACCACGGTCTGGTTCCAACACTTACATGATCATCATACTGGAATTATTTGTTTTACGCTTTCTTCTCCCTCTTGTCCTTTTCCTCTTCCTAATCTCTCCCTAATCTGCTGAAAACATATGATACATTAACAATGTGTTTAGATCTGCACTTCAGTTAACTAGAAACGCCTTGTTAGTGTTGGATGCATTCCTCATCAAAACAAACTGTCACCTTTAGCCACGAGCTAATGTGCTTAAGATATTTTTAGATTAGGCATGAGACAGATATCTGTATATTTTTTTCAGTAATGTGTCTTGTAAAGAAATAACAAAGCATCACAATATAACTTTGATTCCAAAAGTAGAATAGGTCATTATAATAATGTCAGTGGAAGACAGAAAGATGTGGAAGGGACAAAATCAGATGTGATACAGAGGACAGAAAAGGGATTGTGGGTGTCTGGCTGTGTGTAATGCTAAGAGGAACAGACGAAATTGTGATGTTGGTGACGGCTA
Source organism: Myripristis murdjan (assembly GCF_902150065.1). Taxonomy (NCBI): domain Eukaryota; kingdom Metazoa; phylum Chordata; class Actinopteri; order Holocentriformes; family Holocentridae; genus Myripristis; species Myripristis murdjan. The sequence goes on along the minus strand of NC_043995.1, from coordinate 14,833,909 downwards.
ATCTGGTCTAGGGTCAGCACTGAAGGCCAGCAGCAAAGTTTGGCTGAGAGCGGGAGGGCTATATATCATGAGCCTAACTCTGACACACACTCACACACATACACACACACACACACACACACACACACACACAGGAGCAGGCAGTGAGAAATCACATCTGTCCACTTCTGGGAGAAACACAGGCACACACATTGATGTGGATGTACATACATGGATGTATGTACATGCAGCCAATGCACACACACACGCACACACACACACACACACACACACACACACACGGACAAAGAAAAATCTGATTGCTCACTTTCCTCCAGCTTTCTCTCATAAATTTCATAAACTTCAAGCTTCACCCCCAACATTGAATTGCTGATTCAGTCGCTGCTTTGTGCCCCTGCAGCCCTGAACCAGTTTGTGACTCCAAGAGAAATTTCTTCCTCTCGAACAAGAGGTTTCTGTCTATTATAGCAGCTATTTAAATCTCTCTTTTTTTTGCATTTTGCTTCATTGTGCCATGGTCTGCCTCAAGGTTTGGCATAGAAACCCGTCATAGTCATTTTGCAACAAGCTGAAACAGCGTATTCCAGCCTCACCTCACCTGACTGTGTTTGGAGCCCAACTCAAACAACAAAGTCTGTCAGCGACAACCAGCACTCAACTTGTGTCTTTTGCATTCATTTTCAGAGATGGACACTAACTAAGTACATTTACTCACATGCTATACTATAATATTTTGACTTACTTGCACTTAAATTGAGTATTTCCATTTTGGGAGATTATACTTTTACTACATTTCATGGAAATATTGTTCTTTAAACTGCACTACGTTTATCTGATGACTGCAGCTACTAGCTACCATGCAGAATAACGTTTTACAAAATATAAAATATGATGCATTGTTAGAGTTTAAACCAGTAAAAAAGTATATGGTGTAGTTAGAGCTACAATATTAAAATACTTCTTAAAGGTTAATGCATCAATAATTTAACACAGTTTGAAAGGCAGTCTTTATCACTTTTACATCTCATACTTAAAGCACATTTTACTGCTAATACTTATATTGAGCTAACATTGTAAGTTCAGGACTTTTAGTGGATATTTTATGTATTATGATATTGCTCCTTTTACTTAAGTAAAGTACCCAACTTAAGTAAAAGTACCCAACACACACATGCACACATTTCATGCATGACATTTTCGCATCAAAGTGTTCTTTAGCAGATCCAGAAACAATGTAAGGGTTGAATTATATGCAGATGGTAGAGGTCATGTGACAACTCCAGCCATGTGACACTATGGGACATGTGAAATGACTGATTGACTTTTCATCTTTAGAATACCTTTGTAGTATTAAATCTCAATCAATAGAGTTATAGAAGTGCATTGTGATTGTTATAGGTTTCCTGCCTTGTGTGAAAGGGAATAGCACCAATTTCAAAAGTATTTGTGCCTCTCTACCGGATAGACAGCCCAGTTTAATGAAAAGATCATCCTATTCCTTCATTAATGAGGAATTAAAGTCATATTGCTACCTCAAGGGCAGGCGTCACCAGTTAGCGGACTCTGGTCCAGATCCAGACGGTTCTGTCAAACAGTTTGTAAACTTTTTATAGAGTTGTGGTTATTTAAATCACTCGACAATCTCAGCTAATCAAAATGATTGCGCAGTAAATGTAGAAAAAAGAGAAAAAGAAAAATGCCAAAGATGTGTTAAGGAATAAATTCGTATTAGTTCAGAATAATTACTTTGTTTTTCATCCAGTAAAAATGCTGTGTTTTTGTTCTGCCTAATGTTGTCTGAGTTTTGCAACAGACACTTTACTGATGAATGCTCAGGATAAAGACCTTGTTCAGATGAGGACTGAAGTGAGCAGTGTTTTATTTTCATTTCTATTTTTAAGGGGAAACTCATTTTGATACTTTTTTTTATGTGTGTGTAGGCCTGCTTTTTTGTTGTTGTTGTTTTTTCTTACTTTTATACTGTGTCTATTGCAAGAATGGCTGGGAAATTTTACTTATTTTACTTATTTTAATTGTATTTTATTGCATCATATATGTATATACACATATGAACTCTCAATGCTATGCACATACAGGCCTACAGATCACAAGAAAAGTTAAAATATGATGCCTTGGACTTTTGCCGAGGAGGGACTCTGAGTAGCTGGACCTGCTAAAATTTTAATAGAATACTCCTGCTGTAGGGTATGTGCATATGGTTGTATTTTGTTTATGCTACAATGACATTTAATAGAGAATGCAATTTTGTTGCATGCTGATGATATGAGGTAACCAGGAAATGTGTATTCTATAACTTTATTCAGTTACAGTACATTAAATGAGCCTAATGTCCTGTAAACAAAGTGCCTGGCTGTAATGCATTTTAATTACATGGTGTGGCCCTTCAGGACTTATGGAAGTAAGAGAATATAAATAAGTATCCTAAAGATGTTCATGATAGCATGTGATGATATTTGTACAGAAGTAGGATGAATTTAAACAGTAAAATAGGCAGTGGCACCGATCACATGACAGGATATAAGTCATGTAAGTCAGCTTTAATAGATGAAATGCCACAACACTGACATGGTGCTGGAACAAATGCTAAAGACATAACTGGTGCTGTTTTTCCCCCTGCTGGAATACAGTATATGCACAGTAATGCCACAGTAGTCTGGCCCACTGTGCATTTTGTTCGCTGCAGGATGGGGGGGGGGGTGGGGGGTGGGGATCAATGGAGTGCAGAGGAGATTGAGAACAGAAAGCAGGGCGACTTCGACGGCAGTGAACTGTCTAAGAGCAACACACACTCCAACTCGGGCTCCTAGCAGTCAAACTGAAATATCAGACTGTACTTTTTTAGCAGCTCGGCGATAGTGAAGCGATTCATCTGGAGATATTATGTTCCCTTAATCTGGATCCATATTCATGCCGTACAATTTATAGCAGAAATAATTATCTCGGAACAAATGAACCTCATACATTTTATGCTGTACAACTCGGCCAGTATATTATGAAACTGTAAAACAGAAATACAGCAACAGACTCAAATTAATTGCACTTGTCTTGTAGCTCATCATACCGTGTGCGCCGGTCTTCAGAGGTATTCAGCGTTACTGTGCGTGAGCGTCTCCATGACGACGGGCCCAGGTTGTCATAGCACTTTGTTGATGTCCTTGAGTGCGCAGCCATGTGTCCGACTTGGACAAAGTGTTTCTGAGCGTTGTTTCAAATGACTCAACCCTGTAAGGCTCTCTTAATTGATGTTATTGGACTTGCTAGCAAATAGCCCTTATATTTCCTCTGACTATGCCACAGCTCTGGCACACTCTGCATGTACAGGGAAAGATGTGACGGTAGTTTTGATATAATAACAAAAGAAATTATTGTTACGCTCAGTTAGCCTCTTTGCTGCTGCCAAACAGGTCGGTTCGGTTTTTCCATGTCATCTTGATAGGACTGCTGACATTTATACCCCCAGATACACACACACACAGACACACACACACAGAGCAGGTCCAGTAAAAGACTTTTATCAGTGGGACCTGTCCTCCAATTCACCACTGTGTCAAATTTTGGCAAAGATGTTTTCTATCATCTGCCTTATAATATGCATACAATATGCTAGGCCTGCACAGACATATGCAAACACACTCACACATATTGTCTTTCTTTTGTTCTCTCCACACACCCACCCACCCACACATACACACACACACACACACACACAGCCCATGGTCAAGGACATGTTTCCCTCAAGACTTTTTTCAAAGGCTTTAACAGCATCAAACTGATATTTATCATATCACATGGTTTCATGGCCAGAGAAATATTTGTCTTTTATTTGCCTCTGGATTACAATGTGTTATGCTCAGATATGCATCCATGCGCTTTATGTGCTTGGCAAGTTGTGCGTGTGTGTGTGCGTGTGTGTGTGTTACGCTCAGATACGCATCTCTGCTTTACAATGCTTGGCAGTAGCAGAAAGCAAGTCCATCCAGAGATTTCTCTGTCTGTAGGCACACTAGCTTTATGCATGTGTGTGTGAGTGTGTGCGTGTGTGTTTGTGTCTTTTGGCGATCAAGAAATTGGACACACTTGTTGAATTTTAAAGGCATTGACTTCTTCTAGCTGTTAGATCATAGAGAGGGAGAGTGTTTGTGTGTGTTATAGAGAAAAAAAAGGCATCAAGAGAAAGAAAGAAGGAGAGCCAGAAAGAGGCTAAGCGAGATAAAGAGTAATGGGGTGGAGGCATTAGCAGAGAGATAGGGAGAGAGGAGAGAGAGAGAGGGAGAAATAAAGAGAGAAAATGAGAAAAAAAATAGATGAGCATGCTTATTTCTCAGCGCGGTCGAATGTTTATTCTCCTTCTGTGTTTTTATGTTCCAGGGTCCTGCTGGTACCAAAGGCGATAAGGGGGAGAGAGTAAGTCCTTCCACTCACATACCTCATCCACTGTTTAGAACAAATCAAGTTTTACTGCTCCATTTTGCAGTGGAAATATTGTTATTTTGCTGAAGGTGTGAAACTCTGACAATTACTCACCAGTGCCTCACACCCGCGTTTAGAAGAAACTGAATTACCTCAACACTCTCCCTCCTTCCCCAGCTCTCCACTATCAACATTACACTCTTTCCCATTCTAGCTCTCTATCTCTGTCTCTCTCTCTCTCTCTCTCTCCTTCTCTGGCCCACCCTCGACCTCATTTAGAGCAAACTAAAATTAAATCAGCGTTCATGGTTCAAATGTGCAGCGCAGCAGGGGTGTGGGTTTTGCTGACACAGTAGTCAGATCATCACCGCCGAGGGCTTGAGAGACACGCCGGCCCGCCGACATGAAGCGCACCTGTAATTCCCGTTTCCGCCTCATTTTGTCAACTGTTGGCGACATTTGTGCCTCGCTGCACTTAATTTTCCCCTTTGGAAGGCTCAACATGAAAGCTTCCGAAAAACATATGACACAGGAGTTTTGCCTCAGTGTTTGTGTGGGATGGCCCAGTTGTGAGAGTCTGGCCGGTGGTGGTGTGGGAGTGTGCGGCTGCCTTGTCACAGCAGCTGTTTAGCAGCCTCAGTCAAATGTAGCCACTCATATCCTGAGGGACTTCACCCTTTGAAACCTCAGCACAGTGGCTTGATTTCTTTCAAAAAGGCAATGAGCAACAAATGGCCTGATAGTTTACTAGAAATTAGCAAAAGGTTACAAGAAAATGGCAAAAAGACAAAGAGAATGACCTTAAAATTAAAAAAAAGAGAGAGAGAGAAAAAATAGGAGAAAATTATTAGAAAACTATTAAAAACCACACAGCAAATGCCTGGAAAACTATAGTTATATTATATTATATATAATATATATAATTAATTAGTATCATTTTACATTTAAAATTATGTTATAGAAAAATGTATTTTTTATTTTCAGGACTTGCTTAATTTCAGGTTATTTTCTTGTAATTTACCATTTACTTCTTGTTCATTTTTGGGGTAATTTCTTGTTAACTTGCTCATTGCCATTTTTGAAAGAAATCCAGTGAATCTGCTGAGGTTTCAATGCAAACACAAGACAAGTAAACATTTGGTGAAACATTGAGGGGTACACTTAAAGTATCGTAAGAGTTTTTGTTCCAAAGATACTTTTAATTCTTTACTGAGGATTTCATATCACATGATGAGCAGCCCACATGACTAAAGGCTAGACTGTCGGCTTGTGAAACATGGGGCTGGTTCTCACTGCAGGTCAAACTAAAATCAGTGAGATATTCTTGAATTGTATTGGCTATTGGCTGTATTGTAAAACTATATAGCAGGCCAACGCAAACTCAGCCCCGGCCAACAGTCAGTTCAATCATCGGCTCATATTAAACTTACTGTGTCTTACCATAACATGAATAAACTAACAGCTAAACTAAACGGTTGCGTTACATTAAGTTAACTACCTTGGCCTCCACACTCAGCCCCATTTTTGAAATCCTGTTGATTTTTTGCTGCAGTTAACATGAGCATAAAGTTAACACCAACAGTAAGCCAGTTGTAGATATATTTTGGATTTAATCCGATTTGAATTAAATACACAGCTCATGTTGTACAATTACAGTTAGTAACATAGATTTTGTAGGGTAGATTTTTTTTTCCAGAGGACATTGTTCCCTCAGTTAAACAACTCATTGCTATGGTAAATAATATAACTTGTTTATTTGATAGGGATAGAGCATATTTATGAACATTAGTATAAAATACAAGATGTAAAGATCTGTAGTCCATAGATTTTGCAGTGAGTGATACACACAATACAGTAATGAGGAAGGGTTGTATTGTTACCCCCACTGACTTCACCAACTTCTAATATTGTTGGAAATAAACCTTGGCAGGAGATCATTGGTCTACAGGGAAACATGTGAGTGAAAATTAGCACCTCCCTGTCATGCAGGTGTGCCTCTTTGTTACGTTTGTGACATTTAACAGCACACTGGTTTTCAATTTGGTCTTGATGCATTTCCCTGTACGCACACAGAATAATGTCAGCCGTCAGCTGCGGGGGGAAAAAAAACAAAACAACCAAGGCGTATTGTTAGTTATGTAGTCGAAACACCAAGGGGAAGCACACTGTGATGCAACATGATTATCCTGAAACAATATTTATTATTAGATTAGGATTCTGATTTGATTATGTATGGTAGAGATGCTCTCACTGCTTTGCTGTCAGACGTCTTGGTGTGTATGAATGGAGCCAGCATCAGAGTGTAGAATAAAGGTGGAGTCCCCTCATTATAAAACACCCACACAGACCAATTTGTCATCCGCTGCCTTCGTGTTCCTGTGGTCGCTCCAATATACCAGCAGCATCGGCCCGTGGTGTGGTGGCACTTTGTGTGTGCATGTTTTTGTAATATCAGATCTTAACAGTGCTGTGTTTGATCTTCAGGGTGATGTACAATCCCAGGCTGCAGTGCGGGCCATTGCACGGCAAGTGTGTGAGCAGCTCATCCAGAGTGAGTGGCATGTTTCTCTTTGTCTCACCACTTTAATCTTCTGTTCTCTGTTCTCCGGTCCTCTTCACACCGTGCTGCTGCTGATGAAAGGACTTAGATTATATCGACACCCTCATAAACATCTGGCCCTTTCTCTTGAAAAACATGAAGAAACATGTTTTTATGGTCAAGTTTGTGTTAAACTTCACATCTCAGTACGTTCACTGACCTCCCACCTCTTGAGGCTCTTATCAAGGTTTTCTGATAATGAGCAAAGGAGAAACACAAACTAAAAAGTGTCCTCAAAGACATAAAAAGATGAATCTTCTCATTCCAACCTTTTCTTCTTCTCTCTCTTTCAGGTCACCTGTCTCGTTACAACTCCATCCTGAACCAGATCCCGAGCCAAGCGGCCGTGTCGATCCGAACGGTGCCAGGACCACCTGGAGAGCCGGGCAGGAGGGGGGGCCCAGGGCCTCAGGGAGAGCAAGGCCCGCCCGGCAGGCCAGGCTTCCCTGGCACCAACGGCCAGAACGGACGACCGGGAGAGAGAGGTGAAAAAGAGGGGAGGGAGGGAGAGATGTTGGCATTTTTTAATGGTACATGTACAGATAAGTAGTACAAACCCAGCCTGTCAGCTTAATTAGTATTGAAATATACAGAGGATACAGAACGATAAGACCACTGGCTCATTCCATGAAGTAGACTGAGTTAAATCAAGTGAAAGATATGATCCCTTGTTGATTTGAGACATTAAAACTTATTAATGAAAAGAAGAGGACAGGTTTAAAAACTAGAGAGCGAGAGAGAGAGACATGGGCAAGTACACTTAAGAAAATCTAAACATATATAAGTCACTCCCACAGTCATGTACACACACTTGAACTCTGCAGCCTGAACACACTAACACAGCCAGCGGGTTTATCAGTCCTTCACTGTTCCAGCACAAACAAAGAAACTACACTTCTGAGTTGTGTCTAGACACTCTAACTGCATGCTGTATGGATAATGGCATCAGAAGATTTGGAGAAACATCTAAGTCCTGTTCAAACAGCCATTACCGGAATGAGCGGGCACCAGTCAGCACTCGGTCACTGTGAAGAGTTTGACGCTGTTTCACGCTGGATTTTAAGATGACTCATGCAATCGACGAAGAAGAAAATCCAGTATGCACATGCTGTATGTTTAAGTACGACTTTCTAGCAAAGCAATAAATATTTGGAGCCGTAACTGAATAGAGAAAGGTTTACCACTTTGTGTGTGTGAGTCAGAGTGTGATGGGAATGTGTAGCTGGTAAGAGCGCTGCAGTTGTACTGTAAACAAAGATGTGAAGCCGAGTGTTGCTGTTCCCTGTTGAACAACGGCCAGGGGCTTTATAATGTGAAAAGGACAGGATAGAAACTGGACGAGAGAGAAGCAATAGTGCCTCGCTCCCCTTTGGCGCTTCACTCTGTCTACTTGTTTGGTCCTTTCCTCAGACAAACTCACAGTTGGGGTTAGGGCTCCCTCGAGGATCAGTCCGGTCCAAAAAGACAGTAACTCCAATATCCATGAGGTCATTTCTCCTGCCACAGTCCTTTACAAGAGAAACAGTCTTTATGAGCATAACCGGCTCATTTCTTCATCCCTAAAGCACGCAACCCACACAGAGCCCCACATACCGAATTACCCTGCACAGAGAGCGAGAGGAGAGCGGAGAATAGTCAGCCACTGTGGGGAAATGTCCAACATGGACTCTTCTCTAAATCAGTGGTTCAGACCTTCTCGTCCTCTGGACCCCTCTCATTCATCCCAATATCATTTGTAGTGTGCAGCCACCAACACACACATAACTTTTTTTTTATTGTTTTACACAGCGGACTGAAACTAGAGTAGTCAAATATTGCAGGATTACAAGATCTACGGCACGTCAAAGAAAATTGGGCACATTATTATAAAGGCAGATGGTCCTGTCTCCACTCTTGTAAAACATACGCACTAGACTATTTTCATAGAGGGCTGACACCAGACACGCCAGGAAGGAAGCGGTGGTCTCAAAGAAACCGGCTGCTCAGACAAATGAGCAGGCTCTGTTTTCCAGTAAAATAGACAAACTGTAGATGCTACATGTGATATTATCCTGAGCAGAGAGGGAGAGAGAGAGAGAGAGAGAGAGAGGGAGAGACTATGGCTAGACAAGTCAGTCACCGCAGAGAAAATATCACTGCATAAGGCTGCCATTATAGAGTTTCACCTCCTCAGCTCTGCCGGTCCCGGTGGTGGGATCTTTTGTTCAAACCCACAGAGCTTTATTTTAAATTCTAGCTGAGATTTCCAAAGTTACCAAATATGTCCTGCTGAATTACGCGGAAATGTGTACAAGGATGCACAAGACATGTAAATATGTTCTATTGGATGTAGTGATGCAAAAAGCAGATACAGAATATGTATGTGGCATTGCTGTTTTTTGAGGACGAGCAGAAATTTAAGGGAAAACCTGAGTTTTAAGAGTTAAAAGTCTGATGGAAAATGGTGTCTCCTGTCATGGTTCTGCATTTATGGACCGCTTATGGACTTTTTGTAGATTGAGTTCTGCTCTGTGTGTCCCTCATGTTTTCCTGTTGCTTTGCCCTGCTCACCTGCTGCTATCGTTCTCATTCTTTCACCTGTGCCTTGTTAGTTTAGTTCCTTTGGTCTCCACCCCTTCTGCTCTTTATCCTATCCCGTTTCTCCAGGGTTTTCCCTCCATTTTTCTGTCCCTGCCTCCTCATCGACTGCATCGCTTCTCTCTAATAAGTTCCTTGTGTATTTATACCCGCGTGTTTCCAGTTGTTCCTTGTCAGTTCGGCATTAATGTTCCCTTGCGTTGCAGCTGTCATGTTCAGCGCCTTGTGTTTTTGTTTTTTTTTTTTGTTTTGTTTTGTTTTTTTGGCCAGTAAATTTATTTTGCCTACATCTACCTGTTAGCGGGAATCTGTAAATAAATAGTTACTTTTTTCAGTTCCTGTGCCTGCCTGTTTTGCTCCTGCGTTTAATTGGGACCACCTACCTGCTGCAACTGTGACAACTCACTAATGATCACTGCCTTTAATACATTGTTGTGCTATCTCTGTGTGCACAACACAAAATGTGGTATGCACAATAGCCATATAGAGGGGCAAAAGTCCAAATCAGCATAATGAAAATAACAAGTCCCCTCCTGCAGAGCTGCACCACTGGACAGAGACAAAGAACAGGCTGATCATGGGATTTGTCACAGATTTTTTTTTTTTTTTTAGGTTGTTCAGTTTGACATTATTTATCCAGTACACTCTATACAAAAGTGTGCAATGCAATACCAGTTTTGGGACAGCAAGTAAACCGTCAAGGAGTTAGAATGTGCAAAATACCACAAACGCCATAACAAAGTGAGATATTTCTGTGAGCTTGATGTTTATTCCTTGTCACTGTGTTTCCATGCAGGACTCCCAGGAGAGAAGGGAGAGAGGGGGAGTTCAGGGGTTGGACATCAGGGACCCCGAGGACCATCCGGACCCCCAGGTAAGAAACACACACTCGGCTATGAGTTTGATAAGTATGTTCAGTATAATCCATACACCATTCTTCCTCATCACTCGTTACTCAAATAACTTGTCAAGGCACTGTAGGTTCTTTCAGATAGTAAAATGCAGCATTTTTCTACAGCTGAATGTTTTTGGTGTTTAAATAAGTAACGCTCAACTGTCCTTTCAAAGTGTTTCCTCTGAATGAAAACTGTTCAAATGTAAGAACTGAAGAGCACGGGGACCTAATGTGTTTTGTATTTACTTTGCTCGGTTGAATCTCTGTCGAAGAAAAGCAACCAGACATTTTAGTTAATGAATGTAATTCTTCATATTGATTTCTGTGTGCACTGCGGAGTCAAGCTTCATCTTATGAAAACACATCAGTGCAGGAATTTTCTGTGTACTGTTGTGCGATCAATACTTACAGAACAAGTGGACAAAACTGCCCGGAAACTTTTCTATGATCATGTAACTGGGATATATTGAAAAAAATCGTTTTCTTCATTTCAAAACAAAGAACAGGACATGGTAGTGCTCTCAGCCGCTATCCACTGTGCTTCGGCGGGAATATTTGTGGGATGATAATTTTAGCGCTTGGCAAATGAAAACCCTCAAAATATTGATTTCATATTTCTGCTGACTGCTAAAGTGAGTCCTGATGGAGCAGTTTCTACTGTGTAAACAGAAAACAGAGCTCTCTGGTTAAAGGGAAATACCGCTACATTTCATCTCAGCTCAGTTATGTGTTATTTGTACGGCTGACCTCAGGACGTTCGCTGCTGTTTGCCGGATCCAGAAATGACAAGCAGAAGTCTGCAGCACCATAATTTTTTTATGTTTCTGCAACAGAGAGGATTTAAGACAGATGGAAAAGGTGATGGTGACAATACCTAGGATGATCCAGGGTACATTTTCTTCCCACCTTCCCTTCTCTCTCTCTCTCCTACCTCTCCTCTCAGAGCTCGTCCAGGTGTCACGCTGCTGTAAGGCCTGGACTCGTTCCACTGACTGTGTATTGACGGCTCATTTTGTGGGCTCAGACATTTTTATTTTTCACAAACTCTCTATGAACTTGTACTCCATCCTTAGGCCTACCAGGTGAAGGAAGGACGGGCAGTCAGGGCCCCCCAGGCAGGCCCGGTAGCCAGGGGACGCCGGGGAGACCGGGGACTCCAGGTTCCACAGGACCCGCCGGCCCACCAGGCTACTGTGACCAGAACTCCTGTCTGGGATACAACGTCGGAGGTAAGCGTCACTCACACACCTCCAGCATTTAGCGCAGTGTGGGGACCTCCAGGGGTCCTTGAGAAGTTTGGAGGAGGCTCGTCAGCAAAATGAAGCATAACAATTTAATTAACTTCAAACCAAAACAAAACAAAAATGCACGAGTGTTTATTTCAACATTATGTGTCTCACCACATAGAATCGATTTGCCAGCGTTCAGCTGAAATCCAAATTTAACCTCTTGAGCTCTGTTGCTTCCATCGGCGGCTCCATCATCATAAATACATGCTTCACCACTGAGATTCAAACCCACAAAGCTTTATTTTAAATTCTATTAGCGATGCCAAAGTTTCCAAAGACACCATGTTTATCCTGCTGAATCACAGGGACATCTCGATATTTTCTGTTTGATGTGATGCTGCAGCCACAAAACAATGGCATCTTGGATTTGGATATTTCTCTCAGTATAACTGTGATGTAGCTTCAGTGACATTGTCGCACAATGTGGAAACAAATGTTTTTCTAACTTTGAAGATACTTCAGTGAAAGTTTTATGGGAAGTCAGAATTCTGGGGGTGAACAGTTAACACAAACCAAAATATGTTTTCTATCAGGGTCCCCGTGGGGCAAAATCACTTCACATGCAAGTACTGAACTTAATGAGAGCCAACTTGGTGGTCGAGAACATGACAAAGTTTAAAAATCTCTAATCCAAGTATCTATGAAACATCCTCTGTGATTAGCATTGTCCTCAGTGTAATCCAACCATAAAAATCCCGATTTTCCACAGTCCAAGAATTTTGAGACATAAGATGTGACAGGGAATCAAACATTCTCTGCTGTTTATTTATAACTCATTTTGTCCTCATTTAACTGGGCCACAGTTTCTCCTTTAAAGAGACAGTTCGCCCGCTTTGCTCGCCACAAAATGCCAGCTGACTTTCTTATTTGAGGAATTCATTTAGACATTTGGTTATTCCTTTTATTTTTTATATTTGATAATTTCATTGACATAAACAACTTAACAGGCCAACCCTTCCCAGTCTTTCCATCTTATAAAATATTTTTTATACATGCAAACCAATGAGCTGGTCTTTTCACAGTGACAGCAGGCTGTGAGATAGTTATTGTCCCCATAAAACTCTCAGAGAATTGGAGAGTAATCTGGCTTTTATGGTTGTTCCACTGTGAAGTTTATACACTGATGAATTCAGAAATTAACTCTGTCACTGACTGTGGCCATTTGTCTGTATTGGGATCTTGTAAAAGTAGGTGTAGCATTCACTGCACACACACACATACACACACGCGCGCACACACACACACACACACACACACACACACACACACACACACACACACACACACACACACACACTCGCAAACTGGTCATGTTTGAATATCCATACTTTATATATGACCATTGTCCTGGGTCACGTCAACCAGACCGTTACACGTCAAACAGTTTCTCACATGTTTCCGGACGTGTCATCTGCTAAAAGTAAGCGGCCGCTGGATGAGACATTACTTCATCCATCACACCAGATTTATTGAATAAAAAGGGGATTTCAGTCACACTGTTTTATTCTGTTTTTATTTTCAGTCAGAAGATTCTTACCCGTTATTCGACACCATGCTGGGACTTTCCTTGTTCATTAAACTCTACCTTTTTTAGCCGTTTTAAATGACCTTGAGAAACAAAAATGAATTATTCAACACGTGTTGCATCTTCTCCTTTGTGTGAGTGTCCTCACTGAATTTTTGCCGCCTCATTTTTGCCGTTAAATTTTGCTGCATGGTCTTTGTGAGTCTTAAACCTGCGTCTCTCGCCTCTCTTAAAAAAAAAAAAAAAAACACAATTCAATGCTTGTTACAGGTCAGTTTGTTAGAATATGATTGCATTGAATTCAGAATGAGTGTAGAAGTGCCACTAATCAGTTTTTTTGTTTATTTATTTGCATAGTACACCCATATTTAATGAGGACAAATTGATTTTTTTTTCTGATCAAATGTGAAACTGTGGTTGCAGTGAGAAACTACCATGGAAAACTACTACTACTACTAATTTTGACTCTGTGTTCGTCACAGTGCATGGTTTTCTACTCTGGCATAGAGCCTCTCCTATATGTTGTGCTCCTCTGTTCTCACCATTGGAAATCTTTATTTGCGCTTTCTTGTGGACAGAAAGAGAAATAGAGATCTGACACACTTTCCATCTCTACACATTTTTCTGAACGCCTTTTGACTTACATGTGGGTTTATTAACAATGTTTGAATCTTCCTCTTTAAAAAAAAAAAAAATAAATAAAGAAGGAACTGAAGATTCTACTTTTTCTACCTCCAGAACCACGACCCAGCAGCTGGGAGAGTTCTGTCGATGTGGTTTAAAAGGTTTAACTTGTTGGTGTCGCTGGGTTTTCCTCTTGATATGAGGTAACATCTTCATTCTCGCTCTGTTTTTTCCCCCCTCTCTCTCTCTCTCTGCCTCTTCTTGTTTCTGACTGAAGCTCAGCAGGACTATGAGAATGATTACTGAGGACCATTCTCCAGCCGTCCTCCTCTCCTCCTCCTGTGCTCACCTCCCTCCCACCCTCCCTCTCTGCCCAATAAATAAGCCGAAAATATGAGGAAATTGATAGATTCAGTGATTCCCCTCGAGGCCTCCATATTTCTTGGGATGAACTGTAACTCTCTTGACCCTGGTGTTTAACCTCAAATCCCTGCAGCAGTGGCTTTTAAACTTTTTTTTTTTCCCCTTGGGATTCACTTTTTCCAAATTATTTTTCTTGCAACACAAACTTCAGTTTTGCAGACTCTGCTGTAAAATAATAAGGATTTTTTTTTTCAGGCAACTGAGTTTTTAGGAACATTACTCCCTCAGCAGCATTTCCCCATATCACTGCCCATGTTGCCAAGAGAGTCCTGCGCAGCATGTTTAGAGTTAAAAGGTGTGAATTTTTACCATCAGGCTAATGTTTTTCATTAAAGAAGTCCCTTAGTTTTGTAATTCCATTATGTCAGTCTCAGAGACATAAAGGTCAGAGCTTACCTTCCATCAAGAACACATAAATTAAAAAAAAAAAAAAAAAAAATGCTGCTGCACTGATCACTGAGTTTAACGCCTGTGCTCACAATGCTTTGCCGCTGCGGCTTGTGCATCTCCCCATCTTAGTCAAAAATCTCTGCAAAGCTAATCTAATCTTTCAGAGCCTGATGAGTCAGCTAAAAAAATGATGAGCTGCTTTGATGCTGATTGGCTGCATTCATTACTCAACAACCCCTCTATCTGAGCATCTCATGGCCCGGGCAGAAAATCTGTGTTTTAACCTCGCCGGTGACCCAGATTTGATCTTTCCGCTTGCAATTTAACATCGACAGATAATCAGATCAGAACCACACACGGTTGAAAGCAGATTCTTCTCTTCTTTTTTTCCCCCCCAAACGCTGCTTTGTAGGTGGCATTAACCTAATGTGTCCTACACTGTCCTGGGACTTGTGTCTTCTTGCATAAAGTCCCACAGGCTAAGCTTGCTTGTGTTTGACCCATAGGGAAGGTGAGGGACTTCAGCTGCTAAAAAATCACTTAAAGCTGTTTGGCTAATTTTGTTCAGTTTTGTCCTGTTCATCCTTCCCATTTCTGCCCAAACTCTCCCCTGGCTCCTGTTCATCTTGCTAAGTAACCCCCCCAGCTAACAACAGGTTACCTCCTAATTGCTCATAAGCCCCTTGCCTGTGGATGGTGGTGGGATTTGATGTGGTTTTAGCTTTAAAGCCACAAGCTGACCTATATCCCCCAAAGCCAGGCTAAACGTCGCCCCATGCTTGCCCACGGTGGTGGTTTTGTGTGATTGCTCAGATACACTCAAACTGACCCTGAATATTCCCATACCACCCTAGTCCAGCCGTTGCCTCACGGCGGCTACCAGCCCTACAACCCTCCCTACAACCAGCCTTACAACCCCGCCGCAGTGGCTTACAACAACGACCAAGGAGACGAAGAGGAGGAGGAGGAAGAGGAGGAGGAGGACGCAGAGCGAGATCCATATTACCGCGGTTACCCCCCTCAGTACTACCCCCGGCAGCCTTCCCCCCACGGCTACCGTTCAAGCCCCGCCCACTACGAGGACGTGGAGCTGAGGTCCCCAGGTGTCGCCAGGAGGTTTTCGCGTGACGTGATCGGAAGAGAGAGCAGGGGCGGCGGCGAAGTGGTCGTCATGGAGGAGAGCGAAGAGGGAGGACTTTAGAGGAAGGATGGACTCACCTCAAGTGCTTGAGCCCTGCACACCGACACACACACACACACACACACACACACACACACATACAGATGCCGACAGGAACATGCACATACGCAAAAACACATACACACTTCAGTCCAAATGGAAACTCCCCCCCAGCTGAAACTGTGGTGAGAGCCCCCACCCCTCTCCGTGTATCCCAGATTTCTCCACCAGGTGAAACGATGTAAATAGCTCTGTGGACTCTTGTACGATATCTCTGTTAAAGGGGGGTCCGAAAAGTGCCTGATTTATGTTAGTACTGTCAAGTGGCAATGTAAAGGTAACAGAATTTCTGCCCATCCACAGCTGATTTCAGGACTAAACCCTTTTTATTATTATTTTATTTTTTTGTGAAGTTGCATGTCACCTTTGAGCCAACCATTGAGTGTCTAACTGGATGTGTGCATCTTGTTTTTGGCTGTATGTAGCTGGCTAGTTTCTTTTTAGAGTTTAGATCACTGAAGACAATGAACTGATACCATTTGTACGAGCTGCTTTTTATAATGATCGATCATCTGTTCCCCCCCTGCAGCCATGCTGTTTTGATTTCGATGTGACAAACAGTTAGAATGTTTCCCAAGTGTTTTCTCACTACAGTATTTGTCGAGTAGCTTCACTTTGCCTACTTTCTGGCTGGAACCCCCGCCCCCCCGCCGCCCTGCAGAAAGACTGTGTCAACTGCTCCAAGTTTGTGTCAAATTTTAACATTACCTAAACACTGTGGAACCCAGCATAATTTTTTTTTTGTATGATTTTCATTCATTGAGAAAATCCAGCAACCATCACACTTTGTCCGTGACACGTTTACTGTTGTTAGATATGATCAAAAAAGAAATTATGTTCATGAGTAAGAAGTGTGCTGAATTGAAAAAGCAAATCTATGTTGTTCATTTCTTGTCTTGCCGCCCCATTTTTGTTTTTACTGTCGTTTGTTTATTGTTCTTATGCAAAGTCAGGCATGTGCACTGTGGACACTGTTAGCTCATTGGTTGAGGCTGCAATTTGACCTCTGACCTCTGTTGGAACAAGACCTGGATCCAGTTATTATTTAAAAAGTATGACAAGTAAATAAAGTCAGCTGCTTCTCTGGGATCAAGTGAAGCTTTTGACTCTCTGGGGAGCCGACTGGATTGACCAAAAAGTGTAAACTCTGCCTTCGTTGCACTGCAGTCAGATAAAGCACTAAAAATAACAAGATTAGGTGGTACCTGACCCGGCTCTGTTTGGGTTTGAAGTTGTCAAACTTAAGAACAATTCCCTGTGGAATGTGTCTCACCACCAAACCCCCTTGGTACAGTATGAACTTATTTATTTTCTATTTTGTTTGCTTTTATAACCAATAAACCTGTAATGAGACTATGAAATTGCATTTTAAGTTGTGTTTAACTGGTCATGTTGGTCAAAATGAGGCAATCTATCTTTCATGAGTTTCTACAATATCCCTTGACTTATTCTCTTAATAAGACTGATTTACAAGAATAGGCTCATTATTTGTTTATTAGGTTTACAATGTATGCAAAAAGCACTGATTTATATTTTGACATCATCATGGAAATTTCACATCACTGACAACATGATAAATAAAAACTCAAAAGGCTTGGATTCCCTGAAGCATCTTTGCCAAAGTTGATGACCACTGTACTGAAAACCAATTGAAGGAAGTGGACCTGAGCACCGATGGTGTGGTCGTGGTTTTACCGTGATCTCACCACGTTTCACAGGCTGGACAGCTGGAACAGATGTCACTGCATCTTTATTGGCCAGATCTGATCGTCTCATGGATGCATAATGACAGAAAAACCCTGTGGAATCTAAGTTTTTCCCTGATCTGTGCTGTGCCACAAAAAAACAAAAAACAAAAAAAAACCAGTGTCTTTCTGGGTAAAGCAGGTCAAAGCTGTGTTACATGTCAAGGCTAATAGAGCTGATGGGGAGGGTGACTGTATATATTCCCACAGAAGGAGCTGGATGTAGTTTCTGCATCAACTTTATGACTCCTTAGCGCTTCAGATGCTTCAGGAAAGTCCAGTCAAGCCTCGATGCCAGTTCTGATGCAAAAGAGGGAACTCTAGCCAAGAAACAACCAGAGCTGATGGCTGAATTCACACACAGGCAGAAAATCTGACTTTCAATCCTCTTTTCCCACAGGACTTTCTTTCTTTCTTTTTTTTTTGTATTTTTTCATGAGCATGTAACAAGAGAAGTCAGATTTCAGGTTTTTCTTAGACTGCAAATAAAAAGACCAGATCTATGCAGTAGAGGTTAAAAAATGATCTCAGATCATGTGTCTGAGTAAATCCTACAAAAAAACAGTTTGGTCACTGATTTTAGTCTCGAACTGACAAATATAACAGTGTGTTTTGTTACGTTTGCAGGTAACGCTTCCAACGTAGCGCAGATAAGATCCAGCCTTGCCAAACTATCAGCTCGGGTCATATTGCAGATTTCATTTCAGCTTGTAGTCTTCAGGTCTGAGGAGGAAACGCAAAACAACAGATTAGTGAGGGACACCAAAAAACGGAGGAAAACAAACAGATTAGAAAAAAAAGCAGAGAAAGTGATAGATGAGAAACCAGACAGATCTTATCTGTTTTTCCTTTTCAAAAGGAGACCAGACAGGGCAGCTTTTTGTATTTTTTTTTTTTTCTTTAATTTAGAGTCGAGATTGAACTAGACAGATGTTATCAGGGCATGCCGTATTGGTTTTGAGAAAAAGCAGAAAAAATGTTATTATCAAGTGTAATAGTGCTAGTGCTATCAACAACAGCAGTACATTTATGTTGTCGATTTTCTATGTCTGAGCACTTATTTGTGTATTGAGTGTGCACCTGTTACTGTGTGTGTGTGTGTGTGTGTGTGTGTGTAGGGAGGAAAGGGAACGCATAAGCAATAACAGTGTTTAGCCTCTGCATCTGCACCAAGGCTTTCTGAGAGAATATTAACTGTGTGTTTAATAAAGGGCAACGATTGAATCGCCCTTGATAACCTAAACTCCCGCCTCCGATGCACACACACACACACACAAAACAAAACATATTTGATCAGTAAAACGATATAAAAGAGGGTCTGAGTGAATATTAACTAGGCGAAGGCCCGTGTCTTTAATAAAGAATGAGGATTGGCTCGACCTTGACGACCACACAGCGACAGGCCTGAGCACACACACTGATTGACTGAGGAGATTGGACCAGTCAACAATAAGAAACAGCTCATTTATCACCATGCTCACATGCTGACAGCAATACATGAACACATACGAAGGCATACTGTATGCAAGGGCACACACACGGCAATAATCTGATGTGAAAAGTCTTTGGAGCTCTCTGTGGATTCAGCGGCAGTATGGCAATAATCTCATGATTTGGACTAAGTGCACAGCAGTGGTCAAGAAAGAATAATACTCCCCAGTTTCATGCAATTTCATCAGATAAACAACAGACTGATCATTTTAATTTACTAGCAGGGAATTTATCTCTAAGAACCCATCTAAATTCATAATTGTTTCAACCTTTTGTTTTATCTCCTTTTAATAAGGCCACTTCAAATTTGAACATTTCTGAAATTAGAGTGTATATATATAGACCAGAATCAGGTAATATTATCAATTCTCAGCATTTGTTTTGACCTGTTTGGAGAGGCAAGTGGAGGCTTCGCCACATCACCGTATCTGAAATGGTGTCACACAAGTGCAGGCTTGTGATACAGATACAGATATGAGACATGGATCCTACCAGCGAGCCACTGGTGGCACCTGACCAGGTCAGTTTCTACAGCTTATACAATCATGAGCCCCGGGCCTGCTGACACGAGCGGGGATGCTTCATATTGCTGATACTCCAGGGATGGGTATGATATGGACAAAAATCAAATATCATGACTGAATACCTCAAACCATTTACAGATTTTTGCTAAACAATCATCATTAATATGGATACGATGACCAAGCAGGTCAAGACAAAGAGTAGAACAGTCTAATAATTTGAAAAAGTTGCATCCTTTTGCTGTAGTGCAGCTACTTAAATTTACTGCAATATCCAAAATCCCAAATATCTAGACATCTAGTTTCATATCACGATATCGATGTATCAACTAGCCCTATTACATGCATGCCTTTTATTTTAGTAGGTGAGATTAAGGTTTTCTTTAATCATAAAAAAGTACAGTTGTCTTTTAAATCATCATGAAATGCATAGAAAGATTAGATCATTCTTTCTCCTGGTTGTCTGGCTAACTGGCTAATCCTGCTTCTTGAACTAGACACACTGACAGCATCTTTGAGACAATTTTCTGCTTTGCACATTAAGGCTAGGTGCACTGGCCGCGGTAATGCAGGTGTTGTATCAGACCGTGGAGGTTAGGAGAGAGTTGAGCCAGAAAACAAAGCTCTTGATTTACTGGCTGATCTTTTTTCCAAGCCTCGCTTGCGGCTACGAGCTCTGGGTAGTGACCGAAACAATGAGATCATGGATACAAGTGGCCAAAAAGAGGTTTCTCCGCAATGTGGGAGGACCAGAGTCAAGCTGCTGATCTGCCACACTGTGCAGAGCCAGTTGAGGTGGTTTGGGCACCTGGTAAAGAAGCCACCCGGGCACCTCAACAGACACCTGAGAAGTCCCAGTGGCAGACCCAGGACAGGCTGGAGGGACTTCATCTGTCCGGAGAAAACTATTTTACAAGGCTGCTTTGCCTGCTCTGTTCCCAGTGCAGCCCTGACATGTACAGAAAATGGATGGATGTACATCAAGGCTGTGTTGAGCAGGTGCATTGAAAGCGGTCCCAGTTAACCTACCAGACTGATGTTTTATAAGGGTGAAGTCAGAGAAATGCAACAAGACTACATTATGATACCACTGTAAACATGGGTCATGCTCAATGTCAGACTAATCTCCAACCGGGAAATACTTCATTCAGAAAAACTATGAATCTGATTACAATAAATAACATATGCTCTCTCCTGCTATGTAAAAAAAAAAAATCAGTTTTCAAAAGGAACCACTGGGAAACAAAATAGCTGAGTTTCCCCATCAGTGCCCATGTGTTTGTGACAGTGTTTTGTGTATTTTCTGTGGTTTGGTTTGGTTTGGTTTGGTTTGTGGACCGTGAGAGGTTTTCTACTCAAGATGCAAAGTCAGTATTCCATTACAATGAGGGAAGTGAAATATGTCCTGCAGATACAAAGTTTCTGCAGGACACAAGTACAGTCACAAGTACCGTCACACTATCCCTGTGCTGGTGAAGTGTCTTGGGCTGCTATCCTGCAGAACCCTTGGAATAAAATGCAGCATTTACCAAATTTACAAGACTTTCCAGAGAAGCTCCCATGATGCTTTGCAATGTAAGCATCAGTGCACCAGCCAGGTATCACGTCCCCTGATGCTGGAGCCATTTGCAAGTACCTATGACTTAATTTACACAAAAGAGAACCAATTTTTTTTAAACCACAACATAACGCACTGATGAGAAAAGTCATCAAGTCAAAACAAAGATTTGGAAAATACATTCTCTGTTCATCTGAGACCAGTTTGCCATAATGGAGCATTTGTTTGGAGTATCATTTGGGTTTTTTCTCCACGGGGTAAACAGGTCATAAACAAATGTGGGACGTAAGGTGGTGCACAGGTCAACATCGCCCCCTTCTGGCTGATCCTGGTTAGTACAGAACCTGTCTGAATAGTTACAGAAACCCGACAATCTTCGCATGTGTGTACGTTATTCTTTATGGTGCAGGTTTAAAGGAGAAAGTGACGATGAAATTATTGCAACGTGAGGCAAATTTAAAAGTTGTCAAAGAGTCAGAATTCCAATAAAGTTAAGGTTAACAAAAACATTGAGATAAGTCATTTAGTGGTTAGGGTCAGTGTCAGGGCCTGAGGAATAACTATCAATCAACTGAGTATCCTCACAAGTACAGTCACACTTCTAATGTGTGTGTTTGTGTGTATTTGCTCTATAGGAAATTCAGCCTCTGTCAGAGAGCTTTATGCTTTGTGTCACCTTGTAGCCGTGAAACCACAACTAAAGCTTTACAATAAACACTTTATGCCATGGACCTCAGAGGAATAAGTAACACTTCACAACAAACAAGCGTCTCAAACGGAGAGAGGCGAGGAGAAAGCATGAGAGTGTGTGTGTGTGTGTGTGTGTGTGTGTGTGTGTGTATGACAGTGACACTGTTCTAGGTAATCCAGTGTGCACTTAGGTTGTTTGTACAGGTAGAGATTCCACATCTTAGGGAAAGCATTTACAACTACAATTCATAATTAACAGACGCTTTTATCCAAAGCAACGTACATATTAGATTTTTATACATGATATTTCCTTTTGTGTGTGTGTGTGTGTGTGTGTGTGTGTGTGTGTGTGTGTGTGTGTGTGTGTCTACATACGGTGTCCAAAGCCTGGGGAAGGCCTCAATCTCCTCTTGGGTATACTCGCTGAGCTTCTTTGGGATTTTTCTGGGCTGAGGAAGCTCCTCTGTCAGGTTGGCTAAGATGTCGTCTGGTAGGACCTGGTGAGCAAACGGGAGCAGGACAAACATAAGGAAAAATGGACAGGGCATGGAATTCAACAGGAGAAGAGGGGAAAAAAAGAATTATAAGTAGATGATTGAGAGCAGAAGAGGAGAAAGAACGAAGCGACAGGACAGAGACACGAGTGAGAGGACAGGATGAGGACAAGATGCCGGTTACACCCCAGATATTCTAGTCAAAGACTCTGAGCGGCGTTTAGGTGGATGAGTCTGCGGCACTGACTGACACTCTCATTAATATTCATTACTGGTGAGTGTGTCTGCAAGCTGAAGTAGTGAGGAGGCAAATGGCTCAGGGTGAAAAAACAAAAACAGTAATCAAGAAACACCAAAAAGTATTTACTGGTGACTTTAAATGGATTCAACTGTTCAACTTGGAGTGGCTGTTCTAACTTATAATGATTCATCAATCCAAGATCAGCCTCAAACAGAGTCTGGAAGAGAATTTCCCCATTTCTAAAACCTGATACCAATCACCGTCTGCAGCACATTACAAGTCAAAGCACAGAGCTCTGATTTTCTGCCTCTGACACACATGGATAAAGTAAGTGAGTTAGTGATCTAGAGAAAAATCATATCTAGCGTTTCTCCTGTGCAATGTTAATATCTGGGCGGCCCGCCAAGTAAATTTTTGTTTTGGATTATTTCAGATGTTGTGATGCATGAAGCGGACTGCTCTTGCCAATGTAAGTCAAACAAATGAGGTGCACTGATGCCAAGAGCAGAAATGCATGTTTGTAAACTACAACAACCATAATTCATTGCACTGATGGTGATGCAGTTAATCTGCTCTCCTCAGACTCATGGAGAATGGATTGACAGTCTGAAATGTAACTTTGCTACTTAGAAGGATGTATAATAGTGAGATAATGTTGCAATGTCTTGAGATTATACTAGACTGAAAGATTTTAGTGTCAATTACTGGGTTAAATGATTTCAGGTTGCCAACACTGACCACCAGATTATTATAACCATACACCAGTGGCTCCATACACTGTGCCGCAGTCTAGGTGGTAGAGAAGTCGGCCTGTGATAACCTCAGATGTTTAGACTGGCTGGGAACAAGAAGGATGCTCTCTCCTCTCTCAACAACAACAGGCTTGATTAGGGGCACCCAGTGGCCCACAATTTCTGTCAGAAGACTAATCATTTAATCAACCACTCGTTTTGGCAATTTTGTGTAACTGTATTTGTGAAAAAGCTGAAAAAGAACATAGAAACAAATCTCATCCTGGATGAGCCAAGGTCAGGAAAATGGACGGATACTGGCTGGTGCTTTTCAGAATCAGAGTCAACAGAGAAAGACAGTATCCATGGTGCACTCTCTTTGTAAAGCCTGGACAATATTAAACTAACATGTCTGCGATATAGGAGATGAATGAAGAGCTGTGACGACACAATACCACAGTCATGTGATGCCTACTGTGGGGTTGAACTCACTACCTCCATCAACACACTTTTTGTGAGTATGAAATGAACTATACATACAATAATCATTTTTTTATCATCACTGACTGTCTTCTATGCTGTGTTCATGGTCTTCTGGAGAAACATAACTTTTCAGTTGCACATCACTTCACAGCTTCACATGCAAGGGGAGGGACAGTCCATTAAACATATGGACAACTGCATAGATCTAACCGATCCTTCTTGTGGTGATAAGTTACTTTTCCACTGCGGTAAGAAAAAATCCATACCGTCACAGCCCTAGATGTATGTAATAGAAAACTGCATCAAAACTGAGGCACATAGCGAAAGAAAGGACTTACATCGTCAGGGAAGATGTGCAGCCGCTGCATCATGGTGCGCCTGTGCAAGTTCCTTGGCAACATGCCGTAAACAGCTAACTTCACTATCTGGTGGGAGGAAGCACATTTAACAAGGTTACAACAGGCTGTGACTGGACAGGAAAAGGAGTTTTTATCAGAGGCAAACCATGTAGTCAACTTGGGGAAAAAAGTCGGTCTTATAGCAACCATACCATGTCAAGTTTTTCAATGATTCTTTTTTTAAATAACAGCTCATATTTTCCTTCCATGTATAGAAAGCCCTTTGTGATCACGGGAACAGGCCAAACAACTATATCAATGAGGAAACCAAGCAGTATCTTCTGTTTGTTCAAAAAAAAAAAAAAAAAAAAAAGACTCTTTGGCGATGCAACGTTTCTCAGTGTTGAGCTGGTTGCACAATCATGAGTTCAACTTGGACAGAGTTATTGGCCTGGGTTACTGGACTAAAATATTGGCTAGAGATGTTGGGCCGAAGTAATGCTGACAAGTCGCTTCATCTGTCCAATTTCATTTCTCCCTCTTCTCTCTCCAGCACTTCAAACATCACTGTAGCTAAAGTACCACCAGGACACACGTCTGTGGTCAGAGACTGGAATGAAACCCACTTCTGCAAAGAGCCAGACACAGAATCTCTTTATTTGCTGGTTTCCTAAACTATTGGTTGGGATTTGGGAACCAGCGAAGGTCTGTGGCCTACCTCTGGTGGTCTCCACTTGACAAGAGTAATTATTTGCTATTTTATTACACTGAACAAGTCTACAAACCCTTGCTGCATGCATATCCCATATTCTGCTGTTGTACTGAACAAGATAAACTGCTGTTGGACTGTGCTGCTGCCATCACACTACATCACAAGCACTCCTGGTCCTCAAAACCCAGGATTCAGGTTAAAGACCGAATGAAATGGATGTATGAGATCAGTCCATGATGTGTTCCTCTGATAAAAAGGAAAATATGAGAAGGATTTATGTATATTATAGAGGAGGAGGATGGATTTTGGTGGTGCAGCTGGTTAAATGCTCTAGTGCAGCGCATGCTCACAAAGCACCTGAAGCAACAATGACGGCAGCTAACAGATTTTAGAAAAAAGACTTGTTGTTAATTAGTGGGATCACAGTCCCTCTGTTGAAATCCCTATGCTAATACGGATTTCATCAGCTTATCTGTGGTAAAAGCAAAGCTGAGGGCACAGTATATACTTGTATTCAATGATGTAAACAAATGACTCCAGCTCTTTAAGAAATTTAAATTAAATCTATAGGTTGCAAATACAAATAACTGAATGGGCTTAAATGGCACTCAACAACAGGACTTTGGTTCAAATGTCACATGATCCTTTGTTTCTCTATTATGTGTCAGCGCCTGGATGTCACAGCAGACGAGTCAACCAGTGGTTTGTCAATGCAGTTATCACTGTCGTAGAAAGCTGCCAAGCCACGCTCAGCTCGTCCTTTCACAAAAAGAAAAGTCCTCAGCCCAAAACCATAAATATGCAACACAACCAAAACCCCGGGAATTATCCTTGAACTGACATTCTCCTACCGATTTTCAGAGCCCCCAAACACCACCATCACCACCGCAGTTTAATCCCATTTCTATGCACTTCACATTAATATGCAAGAACACCACATATGAAGGGAGGGATAAGTGTCAAACCAAGGGAGCATCTGCTCTGCATAGCAGGGCAGAGGTAGACATTAGACTAATCTCTGTGAATGCAAGTTTAATCATTCATACAGTGTGATTAAAAAAAAAAACTGTGTGGCAGCGTTTTATTTGAGATTTTGAAATTTGTGTTGAGCAAGTAATGGCAAAAAGGAAAATGAGTGGCACTTACAGCTTTTGGGTCTTTTAGGTGGAGCTGGGCAGCTGTGACTTGTTTAAATCCACCCGGATACCTTTAAAAAGAAAAACAATGTTTACCCCATCTGTCTTTTACATGACAAGTGATGTTCAACTTGGTGCTCTGGCATCTAGTCAAAATTTGTAGTATGAGATTAGACAGCAGAGCTTCAGCATCTCTGAAACATCTCGTGTTCCAAGCATTTCCCATGAAAAGGGTGAAGGCTACATATGAAAAAATGGAACAAAAGTATTTTTTTTTTTTTGAAGTTTTCTTTCCTTTTCTTTGTTTAAGTTGAGGTTTTATGAACTGTTACACTGCCTAAACTCACACACTTCCATGGAAAACATTCAAAACTGATATGTAAAAAATATTATATAGCACTCTACTTTCAATTCTCCACTTTTGTTTCATGAATGGCAAACTCTGTATCTGTAATGAACTACTACAAAATTACAAACCCACAAAACCATATACAGAGGGAACTGGATTGTCGATACATGAGTTAACAAGTGATTAAGTAACACTGGGACAATCGACTAAACACAGGACTCTGGTAGAGAAGAAAACAGGAGTTATCCTGTGAGGTAGTGTGGATTCACCCTGTGTGTGATGAGTAGACTTTTTGCTCCCACTTGTTGCCAGAGAAAGCGATGTGTCTGGTGTTTATTACGACGACATGGTCACCACAGTCACCTGCATAGAGAGGAAGAGACATTTACAGACAGACAAACAATGTCACTGTTTGCAGTATCCTACTTGGGGCACCAGAAGGGTGAGTTTTGTCTTTTTATGTTGCATGTCACTTTAAATTATACTAAAAATAATTTTCGAATTCATGTCCTATGACTCTTAAATGATTTGCATTGCCCCACACACTAAAACAACTCTTTCGCCTAGGTTTGACAGCGAGGCAGAAATAGATAGACATGTCTAGCTGGTCGGCTACTGACTGTAACAAAATGCTCAGGAGAACAAGAGTCACCACACAAAGACAAATAAAGGCTCATCCATCAAAAAACAAAGACCGTTATGAAGCTCTTTCCAAAGCTCTGTCGCCATCGTGTGGCCTCTGCATGTTAAATCAACAATAAATGTGGATTTATCGAGTGAGGTCTTGCTGCAGACCCACAGACTGCTTCTGTGGCCAGGCACGGCTCCCTGGCTGAGCAGGCGGAAAATAAACTCCCGTCTTTAAAATAAAAGCCCAAAGCCACGCTGCCTGGCTTGGCAGGCTGGAATGAATCTCTTCAGTAAATTAATGTAATTGTAGGACGCTGCTCAAAACCAACATTTTTTTAATGATGCATTAAGCTAATCACTAATGAAATACAAAACTTGAATCAGAGTACAGAAATTGTAATTTCTTGATTATGAAATTTTGAAACGTTACACCTGCATCTGTAGTATAGGATACAACATTTGCATTTTTCTAGACTGTGGTCCAATTTAAATTGAAAAACTGCCTCCACCACAGCTGTTAGCATCTCAGTCGAGTCCTTATGAGAATCACACACACGAAATGCATCTTAGTTTTGTTCATTTTGTTATGTGATCAGTGCCCTTGTGTTGAGGCTTTTATTGTTTCATTTAAAATAAATATATTTCATAACTCTAAATCTAACAGTGAACCAAAGAGTAAATGTTAAGGCCTCACCAAATCCAAACAAATATTACTGACTGAGCTTAACCTTACACTGAATAATATTCATGGCATACTGAACAAAAAGGCTCAAAAATACAACACAGTCTGTTTGATTTGAGTATGTGTGTGTGTGTGTGTGTGTGTGTGTGTGTGTGTGTGTGTGTGTGTTTTCTGTGACAAATCAGAGGCCAACTCACTCAGTGCGTGGTAGATGGGTTTGTGTTTTCCCTGCAGTCTGACAGAACACATGGAGGCTATCTTCCCAGGAGGCTGCATCCTGGCATCGATCAGGAACCATGAACGAGCAAATGTCGCCCATTGCTGAAAGGAGGACGAGCGAGAGAGGGGTCAGACAGAGTGACCGGCACCGCACCAGGAGCAGGAGGAGAGCACAGCAGAGAAACAAGACACAGAGACACACAACAGTACATTCTTTTCCATATAATAAAAATGTCCTTCCTTGTTGGCAGATTTTTTTTTTTTTTTTTTTTTTTTTTTTTTGGCTAAGAATATTTCCAAATGGGTAAACGTGTTTCTTCTTCTGTTGTGAACAGCTTAATGCCACCATCTAGTTGCCATACTTGTGGGAAAATATGATGCCACACACTTGTGGCCAGGAACACAACAGTTCACAGTAAGTGGTAGATATAGACATCATTCACATGCTTGTCCTCATTTCCGAGTCTAAATAAACGTCTTGAAAAGGTTTGAGCTTATAGAAGAAATTATGTGTCTATCAGTGGCCCAAAATAATTTAACCGAGTTATAATGAAATCATTAGGTTATGGTGACTGGTGAATACCTATCGCATAATAACGTAAATTAATGAACTTTATGTGCGTGTTCCTACATATGTTGTTCTGCATGGCTTAAGTGGGACAATGTGTGTATGTTAAGTGTTATGGAGTCAGAAACGGGTTTAATTAACGGCTCCAACATGCCAGATAAAAGCAACAAATGCGACACCAGCTTCACGTTGATTGATAAGTGACCTCTGAAAAGTATCGCTGTCTGCTAAGAATAGCCCCCGACTTAAAATTATAACAGTATTTTAGTATTTCTCCTTGTGGAGCCTCATTTAGCAAACCAGTAACGCGTTTCGTTAGCAGCGCGAGCTAGCTGAAGAGTGGCGTATGACGTAACGTCAGACAAACATTTTAACGGCTGACACACAGCACCATCGGGACACCGAGTGTAAAACAGGATATGTAACTTACCTGGGCAGACCTGGAGAAACTCGACATAATTTAGTGGACTAACAGGACATCTTCTCCAAATTTGACCCTCAACGTGAGTGACAAGCGGTTTCGTGTTCTCGCTCGGCTAAAACACGATGCACTAAAACGCCGTTCCTACATGCAGGTCTTTCTATCTATGATGGACCAAAACATTCCGCTATTTCATATTTAAGGTTAGACATTGTTATACTATATTTTCACAATTTTTTGATTAAATTCTCCAGGATATTCATTTAGGTGATATAATTAATTTACCCGTAAATCTCAGTTCCGACCCGGTTCTATTTTGTTGTCGCACCTCCACGCAATACACGCATTTCCTTTTCACGGCAGAGAGAGAGCGCGGGGAAATTTGACAGTGATCGTAAACATCAAGCGGCATTACTCTTTTCTACAGTTTTCTACAGTTCAGCTTGTCCAAATAGTTTGCTGTTTTAACAAACCCAATATGAGAACTGTGGAGGAGGTGCGGGCCACGCTGCAGATCGCCAAGCTGAAGGAGGAGGATCTGCAGGAGACGATCCACTGTCTGTCTTTTGGAGAGGGAGTCTCATCCACAGACTACTGCCTGATGGAGCTGGACGACACGCTCTGCAAACACATAGAGGCTGGGGAAAGGTAATTCACAGCAGCACTAATAATGTATGTGAGTGTGTTTTACAAAAGTAGTTTTTTAAAGCCTGGTTGACACTGTTGGTCTGTGCTTACAGGTTTAGTGTTGGTGAATTCAGTCAATAGGTAGTGTAATTACTGAGGATCTGTTCTATCCTGTTCTATTAAGTGAATGAATTCATAAAACATGGGTTAGAGAGGAGTTATACTACTCTTGTCTTTTTCTCATGTAGGGCTTCTGATCTTACAATTGAAGAGGGAGATGCCGATGATCATGACTGTTTGACTTTTTCCACTCAGTCTGTTAATTAGAAGGCATGAGGATGAGCGTCTGGTGATCAGGATGGTTACAATAATACCAGCAATAATCACTTGATTTATTATGTTTTTTCTTTTTCCTCTCTCCCAGTCTAGTGATTCGAGGGGATAAGGATGAGCGCGCCGTGCTGTGTAGCGGTGACAAGACGTACGATCTGAAGATAGCTGACACGTCCAACCTGCTGCTGTTTGTGCCAGGATGCAGGACGCCGGACCAGCTCACCAACAGCCAGGGAACCTCCCATCTGGTGCACACACAGGTATGGAGATGACTGATTGAGCGAGCCACACACACCAAGGTACACATTTCACTGCATGCACACATAGTTGCATCCAATTCCATCTGTTACATACATGCACTAACAGTATCGCCTTGATGCTGCAGATCTGGGGTTTCTGTAACAGTTACTGGGAACTGAGGAAACAGCGGCCCAAACTGAAGAAGCTGAAGAAGCTTTTGATGGAGAATCCTTACGAGGGACCTGCTTTAGCGGGACAGGAAGAGAACACAGAAAACAGGGTGAATGACTATCTTGTAATTATTTCACATAGGCTTTGGAGTGAGGCCATCAGTCATCTTTTCCTTCAGCAGTGTGTAATGCCAATTATAGGAGGCCAAGAGGACGGCACAGATCAGATAGTACATTATAGCTTCCTGCTTGATTGAAACTAGAGACTTTACTCCTATAATGTAACCTGTGGTAGAGGTTTATCACCATGAAAGCTAATTAGGAGGCATAAATATTCTAGTGGGAGCCTCGATGGAAGTCCTCATCCACCATTTATTTTCACAAATGTAAATTACAATGGAAGTCATACTCTGCATCATCTGCATCTCTATATCCCTCCTTTTAATGGATTTATACATTGATGCCATAATAAAGCAAAGTTTCTGTGTTAAAACAGTGTAAAAAGTGGAAGCCGAGTGTTGGTTTTGACCAGTTTGAATATTTTGAATGTTGTTGAATGTGAGGCTAATGGTGGTTCCCTCCATGTTCCCCTGATGCCAGTACACAATGCTGGATCTGTTGGAGAGGATCCAGGCCAGTGAGGAGGAGATACAGACCCATCTGCAGACCATCCATGCCTGTCAGATAGAAGGTAGGTTGGGTTATGCCATATGCTGCTTTCCCACGTTGAATCAACAAGCACTTAAGTTATTTTTACATGCTGGGAAAGAAAGAGAATGCGTTCTGCTCTCTGACATCTATCATGTCATCCCCTGCTTTACCCACGGTCTAACAAAACAAACCTAAAAGACATTTAGTATAGTTTTTTTTTTTTTTCTTTCCTCCAGGCTACTGGCGTGTGCTGGACTTCGACTATGAGATGAAGCTTCTTGGTCATGTGGCCCAGCTGGTGGACTCTGAGTCGTGGTCTTTCAATAAGGTTCCCCTTGAAACCAGTCTGGAAGAACTGGGCCCACTGGAACCCAAGTAGGTGTACACTGTAGGCTTGTAGGCAGACTAGCTACACAAACTCTCACAAAATGAAAGAGTACAATGAGTCAGCATTTGTAAATCCCATGTAAATAGTAATGGAGGTTCAAAAGACTTACAGTGCTGAGTCCTGCAGACTGACTGGACATGCAGATAACGAAAGACTCTATTACTGATATCTTCCTTCTTACTCGCAGAGAGATGATTGAGCACTGCTTGAACTGTTATGGGAAACGCTTCACTGAAAATGGTAAGAAAAACGATCCACTGAATGACATGTTTGTCTTCATCAATAAACTTGATGGCTTGAAATAACTACTAACTTCTCTGCATCTGCCCTCCACACCCTTCCCTCCTTCCTACATCCAGGTCAGGTGTTTTATGCTCTGGATGAGGATAAAGTTTGCCGGGCCACGGCCCTGTTGCTGCTGCAGAACGCTGTCAAGTTCAACCTGAGGGAGTTTCAGGAAGTCTGGCAGCAGAGTGTGCCGGAGGGCATGGTGACAAGACTGGACCAGCTGAAGGTTGGCGTCTCTTATGTTCTCCATTTCATATTCATGTACCAGCAGTGTATGTTATAAGGCATGTTGACACAGATTTTCTACATTACTACCAATATTTTTAAACATTTAGGAGGAGAGTGGTTACTAATAACTAGAGATTAACTCACTTGAGATAAAATGAAAATCGTCTTTCGAACATGTAACTGGATCTGCTCAGCATAGTAATTCCTTTTTGCTGTGGGAATAGTTGTGTTCATACTGTTGAATTATGATTTGTTATTTTGATGTTTTGATATATATTTAATCAATCACTGGTGCAGCAATTAGAACTCAGCCAAAGCCACTGGATGGGTAAACTGTCTCCTCTTATAAGAGATTTAGGCAGGAGCAGTACGTGGCCTGTCTCTAAGCTACAGCATACTCACAGCAGTAGGAATACCAAGCTGAGTGGCTTTGAAAAGTATCACTGGTAAAGTAACAGTTGGTCTCACACTCTCATATGGACATAAACAAGCTTATTCAGAAGAGGCTACAGTGAGCTCCAAAAGTTCTTGGACATGGACACTGTGGAATATTTTGGCTCTGCAGTCTTCCTAGTTTGGACGGAGAATGGCACAGTGGGTCTTACTGAACATTTTCTTGATAAAGATCATAAAACTTTCCTGCCAACAAGGACACATCAGATGGCAGCTGGCCTGATTAGAATGAATGGGGAGCTTAACAGTGTGCAGACTTCAACCCTTTGTACCTTTTTGTAGACAATATTTTTTGTCTGGCACCTGAATAATTTGCCTGGATGTGCGCACATTAGGAAAAAAGTCATGGCCCATCAGTGGCAGCTGAAACAGCCGTGAAAATGAAAAGCCGTGTGTCCTCATTGATTGTGTCAAGCGCGCAGCCCATTTCAAACTGTAAATATTTAGTTTCTGTGTTTGAGTTTGTCGAGTTTGTTCTCTTCGAGTTTACTTGGAGAAGTGTTTTCCACAAGGACACAGTTACTCACTTGACCTTCCTGGATTTGACAGTCACAGTGCAGTGGGCGCCATGAGTCTAGAATCCATCACAATCAGCAGGCGCTTGATATCTCATTGTTGTCAGGTTCTCTTTCCTTTTTGTACTTCATTGTGTCGTTGGAAGGGTTCGGTGGCTACCTCTCAAAAATAGACTGAGGTATTGTGGAGAACGTGCATGACGTAGCACCAAGCTCTGTATGGAGAAACTGATCCAACTCCTGATTTGCATGCCCATGTTGCAGAACTTAGCCCTGGTGGACCGCAGTTCTCACCCACAGACCATCTCTCTGCTGCGGGTGGAGGATCTGCCAGAGGACACGCTGGAGCGCTTCAACCACCTCTTCACCCTGCGAGAGAAGTGGACCGAGGAAGACATCACTCCGTACATACAGTCAGTGTCATCACAACAAATACACACAAACTGCAATATTTTATTTTATTACTCCATTGTACCATATTATTTTGTGCACCACTGACCTTTTCTATCTGACCAAACGATGCAGGATAATACTTTGGTCTATAATGTGCAGTGTTCATGAATTACCAAGTGGAGTTCTCGAAAAGCCCCTGGTGAGAACTGGGAGGTATAAATCGGGCACCTTCCAGCTCCCAGGACGTCCCGAATGCAAGGTTAATAGCAGGAAAACATAGATGTTAGCAGATGTTAGTAATGACATTAATTAAGGTTCAGTTTCATTGAAGTGGACCAGAGTCTTTCCAGTGAACCAGCAGGAACAACAGCAGGACATTAGAAACACCTGTGCTCACCTGCTATCTCATGTCAAATGGCTGCTGTGAAAAGATCTATTATCATAATGCAATAAAAAAAATATTAAACATAATACTAATCAGAATTACTTCATCACCAAGAACAGTAAATGTACATGAATTTGTCTCGGTGCCATTCATGCAGACACACTGATAACCTACAGAGCTCCACGTCCTGGTCAAACAGGAAAAGGACAGCTGGATGAGGCAGTGCCATATTAACTGATTGAAAAAGAAAGAAATCAGTCAAAGAAACTGTTGACTATGATAAAAAAAAAAAAATTACATTGAGTGGTAATCTTTTGATCTTTTGGATGTCATTTGCAATGTGATGTGGGTTACCTTCAGGGAAATTCGACAAGGATGACAAGAACTGTGGTCCCTGAATGCGCGTCATTATCAGTGTTCCTGCATGTCCTGGAAAACCTGGAAATCCTGGAAACTTATACACTAGTTTTCCAGTCATGAATAACACCGTGGAAATCCCAAAACATACAAAATGCCCTGCGAATAGTGGCAAGATCCTGGAAAATTATAAAGTTGTGCTAAGATTAAATTTTCCCACAGTTCACATCGCACATTTTAAGCCGCTGACTGCATGTTTCTGTGCCTGTGATTACACAGCTGTCGTCTTTTGCCACACCACGTGTTTGGAAGGCAAAACAAGTCATAAACGTGCAAAATGACACTTTGATCAACACTTTGTGCGAAATCAACACATTTGTGCATTGTTAGCCTGTTATTAGTACGTTCATTCACATAAACACAATTTGTACAACACAAAAACCTGTTGAGCACATATTGTTTGGGCTGTTTGGCCACTTTGACTCATTTGAATCATTCTAAGGTGACCTGTGAGCAGCATTTAACATGTATATTAAACACTGAATATGTCCTTGGTAAATCATGGAAAATGATTTCCTTAAAATGGTGGAAACCCTGATTATAACATCGTCATGAGGTAAGGTCTGTATTATAACGTGCATCTTGTGTCTCCCTCCCTCCTGTCGTCGTATGCAGAGACCTGTGTGGGGAGAAGCAGACCACCGGAGCCCTCCTCACCAAGTTCGCTCGCTCCTCGATGCAAAACGGCATCAAGGTCTTTAACTCCAGAAGGCCTGTAGCCACCTGAAGGCACCACCTGTCCAGCAGCACCTTTACATTTTGAAGATTATGTGGTTGTTGTTATTCCCAGTGTAATTTTGCATTGATGGCACTGTAAAATTTCTCTCTCATGTTTGTTTTTCATTCCCCCAAATATGCCTTCTTAAAAATTATTTAAACCATAGGGCATAGCTGGCAGGAAATAACCACCTAAAATCAAAATGCTAAAGTATACCTACTCCCCAAACCAGACTTGATTCAGATTTTGTTATGCTCTAATTGTGTTTGTAAAAATGTTATATATATTGGTAATAAAATGATCTCAGTTCTGATCATATGAGTGGTGTCTCAAAATGATTTTTCACATCAACCAAGTTGAACATTTGCTCTGCAGATCTGTTTTTCTTACCATGTGAATGATGCTTTGTTGTAGTAAGAATTCCCACATGCCCACAAGAGCTCGGTATCATTTTTTATCTTTTAAGTTGAATTTGCTGTCTCTCATTCTTCGCTGTTGCAATGACCAAATTTCCCCTCAGGATCAAGTTTTGTTTTTTGTCTCAGTATGTGCAACTTTGAAGATGTAAGGCTGTAGTTTAGTCTCAGTGACAGCTCAACAAGATAAACATCAGGGCAGAGAGAGTTGAGTTAAATTACTTTTAATTATGCATGCATCTCAGGCTTTCAGTCCTCCACCCAAAAGCTAATGATGCAACTTTGAATCTGTTTATTTTTGTTTGAAAGTTACCGCGCATATATCAGCAGATAATGACGGAAATGGCTCCAGGGTTAGTTCCCTTCAACTTACTAGTCAAAACAAAGGAGGGTTTATTTCACATCAAAAAACACTGTGATTCCCAGTAACTTTGTCATAGATTCTGAAAGTATTTTAAATGACAGATGATGTTTGAGTGAACTGGTTGAAATGAACTAGACCCCAGCAGTGTATGTCACCTGTGTCTGTCATCACACCTAAAGTTTCTCCTCCTTGTACAGTCTGGGCTTGTCCTGTCTGAGCACCTGCTGAGATCTAAAGTTATTTGAATCCCTTGAATCTCAACCATCAGTCCAGGGAGACGACACAATACAACACCGACCTGACGCCCCTCTTTCTAGCTGCTCCCTACTCCTCACAGCTCTTCAGGGATGTAAGTGGATGCTCTGCTGGAGGGGCTTCTGCCCTCTGGAGTGGACTGAAGAAAGTCTAACCTTCCTCTGACAGATGTGTATTACAAGGAAGCAGGATTTGATACTGAAGGACAACCAATCAGTGAATTAACCAACACCAGCCTTCCTCAGCATAGATACACACAGCACTTCACTTGGAGCTGGTCTGCAAGTCTTTGTAATAAACCACCTTCATCACTCCACTGGGTCATACTGTGTGTGTACTAATCTGCTGGTTTGTCAAACCCACAGGGTAAAGCAAGTAACTCTATATTTGTCAAGGTTTGGTGTTGTCATAAACTTTATAATTCCAGTCCTTGAATTTGCTTTTATTTATCTTTTAATCTGGGGGAAGAAATCACCACGGTTTGTAATTCAAGGGGACTAAACCCACAGGAGTTGAGGCTATTGTGAATCATGTCAGCCAGCTAAAATCTTTTCGCACTGATTGTGCTTTCTTACATGTGTTTCAGTGACTCTTAGCGTCCACTTGATGTTGCTGTGGGACCAAGTTTAATCACAAGAGATGAAGCGGCAGGTCAGCTCAGATTGAATGAACTAATGTGAAATTGTCTCCTGTTATATGGAGGTAAGACTATGACTATAATGTTTTGGGCATTCTGTGAATATTATCCTGTCTATGGTTTATGGTTACATAAACATAAATAGTCCTTCACCTTTGGGAACGATTTTCAAAGTAAGTCAAAGACTGTGTGGGGTGAAAAGAGGGTGTTTATATCTTAAATCTGTGAGCAAAGGTACAGAAGAAAGAAGTGGGATGTGAAAAGCAAAGGGCAAAGAAAGTCTTCTGCCATCTAGAATGAATTAATGAATTAACACAGAAAAGAGGCGAAAAGGAAAAGGAGAAGACAAACCCAATAAAAAGTTGAGAAATTCAACTGGTACCTGATGGTCATTTCAACAAGCACAAGCAAGTGTGAATCAGTGTGTATTCAACCGAGACAGACATCCATAAACAGTGTGACTGTCGGGGTAATGCACACTAGCGCTTCACCAAGAGGACTGTGCGTGTGTGTGTGTCTGTGTGAATCAGGTTGAGTGGTCTGTGGGAAAGAAAACAGTCGGCTGATGGTTTTGTGCAACCTCACCATAAAAAGAGACAAAGCTGCGATCTTGACTGACACAAGCATTCGCACACATCTGTGCTTCCAAAACTTTCTGCCCTGGCCGGCTGAGTCAGTCTGACATCATCCCATAGCAGCGCTGACTTATCTGGTCTGGGGTAAAAGGTCCCAGCTGTGTGTGTGTGTGTGTGTGTGTGTGTGTGTGTGTGTG
The DNA here is from genome assembly GCF_902150065.1 of Myripristis murdjan. Taxonomy (NCBI): domain Eukaryota; kingdom Metazoa; phylum Chordata; class Actinopteri; order Holocentriformes; family Holocentridae; genus Myripristis; species Myripristis murdjan. The sequence goes on along the minus strand of NC_043995.1, from coordinate 14,796,657 downwards.
TGTGTGTGTGTGTGTGTGTGTGTGTGTGTGTTATCTGCTGCATCTGTCAGTGGTGTCTGTGAAATGATGGGTCCCTCCTCCCCTCACCTCTTCTCCCCTACATTTTCTTCCCTGTCCTCCTTCTCAGACTTCTTTTGACTCCCCTTTTCCCATTACCCACCATGCCTCCTGCTGCCTCTCCATTCCTGTTTCCGCTCCTTTCCTTCCCTCTCTCCTTCTCTGTTCTCTGTACATAAGCAACCAGTAGGGACAATAGTTCAAAGGTAGGGGCAATAGTTCAAAGCAATGTTTACTAGGTCAAATTTTACCAGAATGCCATTTACCTGTCAAAATTTAATGATTCATTATAAAGGTATATATTGTAAAATCTTACAATGTTTCAGAAATATTAAAAGTTGCATGAGAATAAATTTTGTCCCGTGATGCTGAATATGGACAGCACACAGTAAAAGTACTTACATCTTAAATACCAAACATCTGAAACAGTTTAAAAAGTGTTTTGTTTATTTCTCTTGGTGTTTTTTTCCATTAGATAATGGAGTGGAGTCTGACAGGACGTATGGGAGAGACAGGATCCACCTCGTGGGCTACCACCATGAATCACAGCCCGCTGATCCATCAGGCCATTCAGCCAGCCCACGATAACAGGGTTTGCACAGATTTTCCATGTTGAAGATCCACACTCTCTCAGACTCTAAACGAAACGCTGAATAATGTTGTGCAGCTTTCCTGTACCAACACCGCTGATAACAGTCGGTGATGAATAATCTCTCTGGGGTGAGTAATCCACAGTGTAGCGGAGAACTTCAACACTCAGGAGTTTTTATTCTTTAAAAGACCCACATCATTTGTCATACTTTTCATCCGTATCGACCTTGTGATAACAGCATCCAAGTGAATTGCATTACCTGAGAAAAGCCCTGGTTTCACATGCAGACTTCATTCATCTTGCCTCAGATATCGAAATGTTTTGAATCTTCTTTTTCTGCTTCAGTGAAAGCAGCATTTAGAAACATAGGCATTGTGATAAAAATAACAAAGTGCCCTCTCTCCTTCATTCTAAATGTAGGCTCTTCTCTGCTGAAAATTACTAAGTAGCATGATCATGTCAGTTTTGAAACATGCTGTACCCACTGTGGTGCCAGCAAGACTTCACCGTCCTTTTGGAGTCGTCTCGAGTCAAACTAGACTGGACTTAAGCATCAGTTTTCCTCGGAAAATTATGAGACAGCGCTGAGGTACCACATTAGACAAGGCTTTTATTGTCTTTCGTGACAGTCATCCTTTCGTAGTTGTGTAATATCCATCTTAAACATTCATGATTGCAAGAAAGAAAGCATGATGATGATTAATTTTCAGTTCAGTGATTTCACAATATAAATAAAGTCGTTTTCTAATGTCTCACCACTCATTCTGAAGCAGTTCTATAAAAGAGGATTTGAAAGCTTCATGAGAAATTCAACTAAAAGTTCAGCCCAAGTGCATCCGGCCTCACTTCATCAGCGTGCCTCACAAATCACCACATGGCCAGCATCCTGGGTGCTGATTGGCTATCTGGGGAGCATTTCCTGCAGGTCTGCAACAACATAAGCGACCACGGCCCACAATGCCGAGCAGAGGTCCATCTCCCGAGGGTCCTGAACGGTCATGGTGTCACCCTCAGTGTGGTGAAACCAAAAATACCTATCGTCCGCCACATGGAGGCTGGCACCTGGAGGAGAGAGAGAGAGACTGAGTGAAATGAGCCAGAAGTATATGAGTGGCAGCCATGATTTCCTAGAAGAACCCTAACACTAACCCTAACCCTTCCTTGAGGCAGCAACATCTGAAGTGGTGCACCATTCAGCCGTTCACATTTCAACGTGTTTACTTTATGGTGGTTCTTAAGGCTTAAAATCATTATAATGAGATTATTAACCATAACAGTTTGTCTTTCAAGAAAATGGATATGAGACCTTTTTGGCCAGGTGATGTTTGAAACTTGAGAATGATGATACGTATGGTGGTAGATGCAGGAATCTAACTATTATTTTGACACCATCACACTAATTAGGATTCATGCTGGTAAATGTGAGTGGACAGGAGGGTGAGCATGAGCAAGCATTTTGTGACTGGTGGCCTTCCTTTTTATTTCAACTCCAATGATGAAGTAGTATTTTTCACCATGTTGTCCATGTTTATATAGCCTGCTTGAGATAACACAGCAAAAAAGCACGAAGCCAAATATTTAAAATGATCTTTTTGCTGTCCGTTTTTGGAAGATGTCAATAACAGCTGCCGTCACATGATTACGTAGCCTAGAGTGAGCGCAGTCAGCTTCTCTTAGCACTGCAGTCGTCTTTTCCTAAGTCCTTTTTAATTCTCCTTCACATCCTTCCTTGACCTCATGATGTTTTCCATCAAGCTCGAGGAAAAGTGGTCAGGAAAGGACGTAAGGATGGATTTTTCTCTGGCTATTTGACTCCAGCCAGAGGGGGAGTGAGTGCAGGATGGAGCTGCTATGACAAAATGTGAACTTCTTTACAAATTGTCACATGATGAAGAGAATAACTCACCACTGAGACAATAAGATCATCTAATTCTTCATTAAAAAAAAAAAAAAATACTGAACTCAGACCTTTCATTTAATCAGAAACATGATCTATCTTGTTCCTCAGGGAGACTTCTGTGCAAGGGAAGAGCAGAGTCTGACTAACACATCACACAATTAGATTTCCATGTAAAAGTCGGCTCCCTGGTCCCACCCTAACACTCTAACGTGTGGAAAACAATATTACTGTAAAACCTCAGAAAGCGGCAGAGAATTATAAGAACATTTAGGAGCAAAACCTCTCCACCATTATTCTATACTTCTATACTTTTTGTATCGTGCTGCTCTTTCTGTCTTGACCTAACTGTTCAAAAAAGCTGAGAGCATGAATGTTTTTTGGTTCAGTGGTGAATAAACAATGAAACGGCTTTCGTCATGATGATGTGGGTAAAACTGGGCAATATATCAAAGTTTCTCATATATGATCAATAAAGTTTATCATAAAAGTCAATGTAAATATAGAAATGTGAAAGTACATATGTATGCATTTTGCTCCTGTATTGTATTTTAGTCTTATCTGCGAGCATTTTCATTGGTAAAGTTTTGATCCAGTTTTCAGTGGTTAAACACTGATATAAAGACAGATCCTATAATATTGTGGTGTATACGTAATTACATGACCTAAAGCTGCTGTTAAACATTTAGTGGATAGTTCTGACTGAAACTTATGAAATCCAGCTATTTTAGATGGAATACAAATGTTGAGGTATATAATATTGTGACATGGCTAAAAAATGTTGTGTGTATCATTCTACAGCCATATTGCTCAGCCTAATGGTAGACAGTGGCATCCCACAGGTAATAATAAAAAGGAAACTCTGAGAGACACTGGGAATGGGAGATATTGTCTTACACAGAGAAGATGATTGGCCATCAGTGCTGTATTTATTACACAGCAACTCCTTGTTTAGTTTAGTATGGTTCCTTTTACGCCACCGTATATATATTCCCCAATTCTCTGTTGGCAGCTATACTGATTTGTTTCCCTAAAGCGTTGCCTGGTACCGTATATTGCAGTCTTTAAAAAAAACATATCCTCCAAAAAACACTCAAGCAATCTCTGAGATTAAAAAAAAAAAAAAAAAAAAAAAAACTTGTATTTGTACTCATGTCAAACTTAAAGTAAATATGTAAGAGGAACTAAGGCCAAATGTTTTTTTTTTTTTTTTTTTTTTTTTTTGGTATTTTCATTCCCCCAACAGGATCTGAATAAGTGACTCAAAAGTGTGATCAAAACTTCTAATTTCACAACCACAGTGTGTGTGCATGTGTGTGGAGGAGAGATGTGTGTTGAAATAGCGAAGTAAGAGCTGGCATTTGGTTTGTAGCTCATCATGATCTACGGCATGAGATGTAGATGACGTGGATCATGTCTAGATTGCATGTTGCAACGTGAGAATTACGGTTTCTGGATTTACGTACGTGTCTGAACCAAAATACGCCAAGACAGATCACATTGCTGCGTCACCCTCACCAACTGTTCAACCAAGTGTTCCCTAATGCTAAAAGATGTCGTGTCTGCTGTCTGAAAATAATGTATTGTGACACATACAGGAATGGACCATGAGCCAGCTTGGTTCCTCCAAACACACAGACACACTAACACACCTCCTGCTGCAGTATAAGATATTATGAGGTGGACAGTGCTTTTGCTGGCTGCTAAAAGTTGTTTTCGACGACTTTTCTCACCAAGTCGGCACAGATAACGTCACAGCAGGGTGACAAGATGAACAAACAGATGTTTAGATTTGGTGATTTACACAATTAAGAATGCTGAAAACAGGGCACAAAAGCACCATGAAAATGAATTATCAGTCATATCTGGCACAAAATGCACCAAAGCATTGCCACTTGGCTTAACAGTTACTGTGCCTCTGTCCAAGTGAACTGGAGCAACCTCAATGTTGACGATGGCTCGTGATAATTTCTTTCTCTCCTTCTGAGTCACACTATACTGAGTCCACACTTTTAAACCCCATTTTACCATGAAAAATGATTATGTAATGGGTAATTCCAGCTTAAAAGCTGTTCCTGTTCCCTTTCCACTGTAACACTGACGACTGAATTGGATGAAGCAACATGTTTCAACTAGAAAATTGAAACCTGTTTTCATCCATAGTGAGCAGAGAGCAGTATTCTTTACATTTTGAGTCTATGACATAGATATATATATATATATATATATATATATATATATATATATAAATATATATATATATATATATGTATGTATATATATATATATTAGGCTGCGCTGTTGTAGAAATTATTGCATCAGTAACAAAAACAAAAAAGCGGAAGTCTTTAAATTTAGAGTGGAATGATCTATACAGTCAGCAGAGCAGCTGGAAAATCTGGTGGGTAAAATGAATCACTTTTTTCTGTTCTCTAAGTAAAGTGCCCTTATGCAAGACAATGAACCCTCAACTGCTCCTCTGGAATCTCTCAGAGGTTAATAATACAAGATTCCCCAGGTCACCGCGGTGTTGCTCAACTTGTGGCGTCACATAAGAGTCAAAAATATGTTTTTTACTCCCTATTCCCGCTCTGTATGCATGTTCTACCACAATATGTTTTCTGTGTGGGGCAATTTCACTTATGCCACAGCAGAGAAAGAGACAGACACCAAAACCACAGACAGAGTCAGTCCTTGTTCTCAAACATCCCTCCAGGGAGGAGAATTTCACCAAAACTTGGAAAGCTATTCCTAGGTAGTTGTCTTCACCCTAGTAATAAACAAACTTCCTTTCACATCTACATTTTCATTAAATGTAAGTGAAAACCTCTCTCCATTTCTCTGTTTTGTGTTTTTCTGGGTTAAATGAGGATGTGATTTTGTGTGCTCTGCATTTTCAGTTCTACCACTAATGAAATGAGACAAGTACTTGTTAAAACCAGAACCGCAGACATTTAGGGAAATCAGGATGGGTTGCTTCCTTTCACAGAGTCTGTCTGTCTTTCTGACAGACAGACAAATTCCTTATCTGGGTTTTGATTTATTTATTTATTTATGTATTTAGACTTGTCTCTGTCCTCATTTGCTTGATGTTGCTGTGGCTGAATTTGCCAGCCTTTGCTGTTTGTTGTTATTATTATTTTTCAGCTTTGCCTTTTGCATTTTTCATTAATGTAAAACACTTTGTGATATTGTATCTTTGAAAGATGCCATATAAATAAACTTTACCTACTTACAAATTAAAAAAAAAAAAAAAAAAAAAAAAAAGCCAGTTTAATATGATTTTTTTCCACAGCATAATATTTGTCTGTTAAAAATTGTCATTGGTTAAATTCTTACTGAGACAGAAAGACAGACAAACAAACATACAGCCTGACTAAACTTACCTGGTACACCTGTTTCCATCCAGGGTGAGATGTCTGTCCCCTCTCCATGTGACTCCAGGCGGGTCACATTAATGGGAGCCAGCAGTTTGACCACTTCCTCCATCACCTGCCATCAGGGGTACAACCATGTGCTCAGCTCATGCATTACATTGCAATTCATCATTATTCCAGGCAATAAACTCGTTGTGAAGACATCAGATTCACCACCACGTCAGGTGACCAGGCTGTGCTGCATTGGCTCCTGTTGCAGAAAGGATGCCCTTCTTGGGATTTTTATGTACAACAGAACCACTAAAACTACAAGTCCTGCATTCAAAATTTCAATTCATTAAACGTGTCGATGTATTAGTACTCAATTGTAGTTAAGTATGAAAAATAAAAGTAGCTGTCTCCTTTCAGTGTTAAATTAAAGATGTATTAAACTGTAAGAAGTAGTTGAATATTAAATGCTCCATATACTGTCGGCTGGTTTTTATGTTTTGCATGTAAAAACTTACTGTATGTTGTGAAGTGACTAGGAACAAATGTACTGCAAAAAAAAGTACTGGATTACCCACTGACATGTAGTGGAGTAACACTATGTGGTCTTCTAAATTTGGAAATACTCAAATATGTACTTATTACTTTGCATTCCTTATTGGGCGGCAGCAGCCTCAAAGTTGCTGATTCAAATTCAGCTTTCAGATCCCTAAGGTGGCTGGGGAAAATGTGGGTGGGAAAGTGAATGAGTAACTGGCTCGCCAACTCTCCCTCACAACTTTTCACATGGTGCCCTTGAGCAAAGCCATCTAACCCAAAACCGCTTCTGTGTGGGACCAGTCAGTGACCAACAGTGAAACCCTGTGCGACTCATGAGTCATGACACAAGACACATGAGTGAGCATAATTCAATAAAAGCTGAAGTCATGATTTAATTTAACTGACCTGATTTGATCTGATCTAATCTGGTCTGATTTGACCTGAGCTGCCTTGGTCTGGCGTGATTTCATTTGATCTGATCTGATTTGATGTCATTTCCGTTTAATGTGATTTCAGCTGATGTGATTTCATTTGGTCTATTCTGGTGTGATGTGACCTGATCTGACTTGATCTGATTTCATCTGATCTGGTTTCATTTGGTTGCATTTGTTGTTATTTCATTTGATCTGATTTGGTCTGATTTGACCTTAATCTGACTGGATTTGATAATTGCAGGTCTGGAAGTGGTTTCCCCCTCTCTGTCATTCTTCCCATGACTTTCCCATGATATTCTTCTTGCCTGTTATGAGGACTAAAATCAGGATTTGTTGTTTTGTTTTCCATAAACTGTAGACCTGTAAAGCCCTATGACACCATGATAAATAAAACTGAACTTCAACCTCAACTACTTCCCATTCCCACCTTTTCTTTCACAACTACGTGATTCAACTGTTTAAATCTTACCATCCGTGCTGCGTCGCTGCCAGTGAACTGCAGAGCCAGCGGAGTGAACGTCCCCAAGTCCGATTCCATGACCAGGTCAAAGTTGGACACATTCACCTGGGAGGGGGGGGGGCAGAGCAGGTAGGAAGACGGAGGGAGACCAGAGAGAGCTTTTTTTGCTTTTTTGTGGGCTAATCAAAGTTGTATTTGACTAATTACATCCAGTCAGAGAACTGATCCAAAGGAAATGCTCAGCCTGGGAATTAACCTCATCGAAGGTCTCGGGAGGGGAAGTTGAGCTTGAATGAGCCTCAGTTACAATACAGCTGCTTTCTAACCAATAAAAAACACACACTCGACATTCAGTGCTGTGTGAACACCACAAAAGCAGGCCGGAGAAGTAATGACCTCAGTCCAGCTGTGGATTAGTAGTTAGACACGGCGAGAGGGCTGAGGTGGATTCACACTGGGCTATTTCCTCAAGTTGACACTGCAGACTCAAGCAGCTGGGTCCAATTCTCTTCCTGTTAAATAAACGCAGGAAATAGCTTTTCTTCACACTTTAAAGACTTTTTTGGCATGAGGAGGTTGTTATGTTCAACCACCAGAGACTCCCTGTGAACAGTAAAGCTTTGCATTATTAATAAGTCACTTTATTCTGACGTCTAATTTTACACTGATTTGACCTGAATTAACCCCAGGCCTGACCCCACATTCAAAACAAAAGTGTCCAGAAAAAGAAAAAAAAAAAAGGCTCGGAACAGCTTTGATATATTACAGGATTTGACTCTGCTTTTCTAACTGAGTGCGTATGATTGCCTAGTGGAAGCTGCATCTGGTTTAATTGCATTGGCTTTTCTCATAGTCAGTCATCATGACTGGTGTTTTAATCAGTTTTGTTTTTTTTTTTTTGTCTCACATCCCTTTCCTCTACTCCTTCTTTCCTGTTATTCTCAGTTATAAACTATTCATGTTAATATATCAAGACACATCATATAGGGTAGAGAGAATTCATTATAATCATAAAAAATGGAGTGTATAATGTGTCTTGGCTTGGTGTCCAGCCAAAGCTCTACAGGAGGAAACTCTATCTGACTGTAGATTGCTGTTTAGATCTTTAGAGAAAAGTCTGGTAGCGAGCCAGGGCCTGTCCAGTGCAGCGCCGCAGTTTTTCTTCAACACTGGGATAGGAGAAATTGCTATCCATTGCTGCTGGCTATGTACACTGCTAAAACCCTTCCACTTCCCTGTAATACAAGCCAGGCTGAATGAAATACTGTAGGCTAGCTAAGATTTCAATTTTGCTCCACTTAGAGTCAGACTGGATTAGTGGCCCCAAAAACAGGTAATTCCCGCATAGCTTTGCCAGGATATTAGCCTGACAATCTGATTCATTTTCCATTCAGCACAAATGCATTTAAATGGTCATCCTTAGTGCCTCCTGGTGGATCAGCAATCAAATTTGTGTGGCTTTTTTTGGTTTGAATATAACTCAAAGCTTGCGTCATCTCGCTGTTTTGCATTTTTGTCGTTATACTCTCAACTTTCCAATAAAGTAGTATTGCCTTAAAAACCTTACACTAAATCTTAGCAAAGTGTCCACACATGGCTAACCATGCAAAACTCCACACGTCCCACCATTCAGCCTGTTTTTGTGCAGCAGCTTATTTGAGGGATGGGAATCTGTGCAGCTCCCTTCTGTTTTCCATTCTGGCAAGCTTTCCAGAGGTCTACGGCATGAAACTCGAGTCCAGCTCGGTGGTTTGATCCTGAACAAAGACAGAAACCAAGCTGATAGCCAGCCAAGGCCTCAGCCCCGTCCTCAGTCAAAGCTTATTTCTATTTTCTGGCCTCACCTCCTGCTCTCTGGAATGCACTTCACGATGTCACAGTGTGCTACACTTCTCTAATTTTACTATAGAGCTTAAAGGGGGAACTGGACAGGGAAAACATCACTCCAAATCCACCATCTATATTTTCATATAGAGGAGTGGAAGGGTGATAATTTAGCTGAGACTCTAGTATCCGCCCCTAAATGAACCACACACTCGATACTATGTTCATGTTTTCTCTATTTGGTCTGTCCCTCAGCCAAAAATCCCACTTAAGGGGCACTAAAGTTAACTTTACTATGGTAGAAATGTAATAACAGTAACATTTATATGTATGCACCACATGCAGATTCCAAAACTGTTCTGCTCGGAGCCCTGTACAGAAACAAACAGCAGAGTACAGTGTGTTTCCCAGTACAGTGATAGTTAGTACCTTGTGCAGATTATAGTATTGCTGTGCTCCGACCCCGCCCTGCTCCTCAGCCGTCCACAGCACCACTCTCAGAGTTCTCCTTGGACGCAAACCTGGAAATAGACGGAGACACATATAAAGACACACACACACACACACACACACACACACACACACACACACACACACAGATATATGCATGGGAAGATGCAGGCAGACAGATAACAGATCCAGTTAAAAGATGATGCTGGCCTGTCATGCATGTACACAGATGCTGTACCTTGTATGTTCAGTTTGGTGGGCCTGCCCTGCACATTTATAGACTTGTTCACTGGTATATTTTTTACCTCAAAGGTCACTGAGTCTGTTTCTTAATTATTTGCATGCTGTGTACAGTCTCGTTTTGTCGTTTGTCCCCAAGTTCAGAGCTGAACTAAACAGCTCTCTTGTTCCCTCCTCCCTCTTTATGACTCACAGCCTCTTGACTGACAACTGGAGCGTTTATAAGGAAACTATGCTTTGCTTTCTCTTTCATGTGATTTTAATTGCATTTTGCATTTGTATATTGTTGCATGCTGCTTCTATACAAACTTTCTAGGTGCTTTGATGCTGTTGACCTCAGTGGAACAATCTGGCGGTGCAATAAAGTTGATAATTTTGCTCTCCTTGCATTTGCGTCCATATAAGCTTGTGTAGGCTTGTTTCTGTCTATGCACATGTTTGTGGATATTGCTCTGCACATGTTTCTTTTCTCGGTGTATTTTGTGTGCATGTGGATATGTGATCTGAGTGTCAGTTTCTGTTACGTAGGTCTTTGATGAGTGAGAGGGCCTCCCAGGAAATCATGGCTCCTCCTCCATCGTCCATGGCGCCCTGGCCCACATCCCAGCTGTCCAAATGTCCACTCAGCAAGACAACCTAGTGGGTGAAATAGATAGAGGCAGACACACACTTATATACATACAGAAGAGGAAAATTAGATTGGGGTCCCATGTATCTCTGAAAGCTTCTCACTTGAGGTGAAACAGAGACAATGTCATGTATTTATAGTAGATATTAGACATAAATACCATGGTGCAAAAATTCTAGTCAAATGATTTTGGCTCATATTCAGTGTTAAAATCATGTTTTCCTTTAAAGAAAAAAAAGTGAAAAAATCTTCCAGGGAGTGTGATTTGTACAAATTTGTCAAAACAAGGCAGAATAAGGGAGATCAGCCCGCTAGTGTCAAGAAAATGATACATGATTTGATCAACAGTGGAGACAAGTGAGATTATCTCATCCCACTGACAGATTTTTTTCATTTGTTTTAACAAAACAAGACTTTAAGACTGATAAGGACACACAATGACTTGGTTAGAAAGATCAGTGCAGATCCCCACTGGTACTGCTGTTTTTAAACACAATACTAAATACAGATTCCCCCATATGTCCCCTTGTTCCCTCTGTTCTGTGTTCCCAAAAACACTTTAATTAAGCTTTATTTTGGCTCAAGTCAGTTTATTAGCATAACCTGTGGCTCACTGTTATATATGATGAGGCTTTTGTAATGCAGCCACATTCAGCTAGTAACAGCACAATTGATATAAGCTGCAAGCTCAGATATTGAAGGGTTACTTTGGCTCTTATACTTCTCCATTTTCTTGCCTGTCTTTGTTGTCATATGTCATTGGAAAAACTAAAATCAAGACTGTAGGTGCTATGTGAGGTCATGGACTTTGACTCAACTTGAACTGAGAAAACAGAGCAGTGATTCCAGTGTGACTGGCACAGGAACCAGATTCATGTCAGGGCAGGTCCAGACAGATCGCTGTTATTCAGATGTCAATGACACAAAACAGAGAACAACATACAAAATACTTTAACACTGGTTATGGTGCCAAATCTGCATAGCTGATTTACTTGACTCAGCCATTATGAGTCACTCTTTTACAATAAATACAAACTGCCTTTCACCAGCCAGCTTAACAGGCCTGAAAGCGGGGATACACACAGACACAGCTAGACAAAGAGAGGTAAAAACAGGAAAGCAAACAGTCAAATGCATAAGATAAACTTGCCCCTTTTGTCAGGAATTAAC